>NC_143029.1:82092500-82392500 GCF_057628025.1 Oncorhynchus mykiss | reverse complement strand
TGCTCATACTTCACATACCTCGAATGAAAACCTCAGACATTCTCCTCTGGTTGTATGGCAACAAACACACGTGGATTTAATAACGGAGAATGAAACAGTGGCTCAGAGGTTTATCAGGTTCAATTTCAAATCAGCAATGCTGTCTTTCAAATGAATGACTGTGATCCAATAAATCCAGCATAGAAAGAAGATATTTGGCACCAGCTTGTGATTCTTCTCACATCTCATCTCAACCACACACACACTGTCATGAACCAGAGACTTCCTTATCTATACATGTATACTCTCTCTCTCTCTCTGTACATCATGTCATTTCAGGACATTCAAATATTGTTATGGTTACTGTGCCAAACAAATGTGGCACAAACCACTATTTGATAAACTGATAAATAAAGCAGGCTATGTTCTTCGAAATAGAACACCTTGACTACTGTATAGTGGTTCACAAACTATTTGAAGTGTGTAACTCTGACACTGAAAATTTGACAGAAAGCAAAGGGCCAACGATGAGTAAAGATGTTTCAATAACAGAATTGATTAAGTGTGATCTGTTTTTTAAACTTTGTTTTAAGACATCAGCTACATTTTACGTCCATGAGGTTATTAATTATTGACCCATTTCTTCAGCATGAAGCTAAGATTATTATACTGATACTGAGACACAGTGTTGGGCAGGTTACTGTATTTTTAATTGTATTTTTATTTAACTGGGAAAGCCAGTTAAGAACACATTCTTATTTACAATGACAGCCTACCCCTCTGTGTTGCAGAATTCGAGGAACGTTCAATAAATTCCCTCGGTTGGAGGGTTCCTGGTATCAAGAGGGAATAAATTGGAAATCCCTAACCTCCAACCAGGATTTCCGGATAAACTGAATTCATTGAAAGTTCCAGGAATTTTTCAGCCCTAATTCTGTGCAATTTGAATTAAGATTCTGTTTTTATAGCGCCCTCGTCTGGTTCGTCGCAGGAATTGCAAGGCCCATCTGTGTAGGCGTTTACCAAGTGGGTAGCTAGTTCGAGATTCTAGCTACATACACACCGAAACGTCAGCTAGCTTTAAATGAAAACGACCATTCAATGCACCGCGCAGAATTAATTATCAAGCCACATAAGCAGGCTAAATGCTTGCTTGCAAACACAATCACTTCACACGTTCAGCTAGGTAGCAACTTTCTCCTGTACGAGCGTGAGGTAGCGTTAATTATCGAACACGGGGTAGCTAGCTACGTTGTTATTCTGCTAGCTAGCTATGTTGTTATTCTGCTAGCTAGCTAGCTATGTTGTTATTCTGTTAGCTAGCTAGCTATGTTGTTATTCTGATAGCTAGCTATGTTGTTGTTCTGGTAGCTAGCTATGTTGTTATTCTGATAGCTAGCTAGATATGTTGTTATTCTGCTAGCTAGCTATGTTGTTATTCTGCTAGCTAGCTAGCTATGTTGTTATTCTGATAGCTAGCTAGCTGTGTTGTTATTCTGATAGCTAGCTATGTTGTTATTCTGGTAGCTAGCAATGTTGTTATTCTGGTAGCTAGCAATGTTGTTATTCTGGTAGCTAGCAATGTTGTTATTCTGGTAGCTAGCTATGTTGTTATTCTGGTAGCTAGCTAGCTATGTTGTTATTCTGGTAGCTAGCTAGCTATGTTGTTATTCTGGTAGCTAGCTAGCTATGTTGTTATTCTGGTAGCTAGCTAGCTATGTTGTGATTCTGGTAGCTAGCTAGCTATGTTGTGATTCTGGTAGCTAGCTAGCTATGTTGTTATTCTGTTTGCTAGGTGACACTAGCTAGTGCAGTGACATTGTTTATAAATTGCACAAATACCTAGTGCAGTGGTGTAAAGTACTTGAGTAGAAAATACTTGAAAGTACGATTTAAGTTGTTTTTTGGGGTATCTTTACTATTTATATTTCTGACAACTTTTATTTCACTACATTCCTAAATAAAATTATGTACTTTTTACTCCATTCATTTTCCCTGACACCCAAAACTACTCGTTACATTTTGAATGCTTAGCAGGACAGGAAAATGGTCGAATTCACGCATTTCAAGAGAACAGGCCTGGTCATCTATACTGCCTCTAATCTGGCAGACTCACTAAACACACGTTTCATTTGTAAATGATGTCTGAGTGTTGGAGTGTGCTACTGGCTATCCGTAATTTAAAAAAAATGGTTTTAATTGTTATGCCGTCTGGTTTGCTTAATATAAGGAATTTGAAATTATTTATACTTTTACTTTTGATACTTAAGTATATTTTAGCAATTCCATTTACTTTTGATACTTAAGTATATTTAAAACCAAATACTTTTAGACTTTTACTCAAGTAGTATTTTACTGGGGGACTTTCACTTTTACTTGAATAATTTTCTATTAAGGTATCTTTACTTTTACTAAAGTATGACAAAATTAAAAAAGTAACACAATAAAATAACAATAATGAGGCTATATAGAGGGGGTACTGGTACCAAGTCAATGTGCTGGGTTACAAGTTAGTCGAGGTAATTTGTACATGTAGGTAGGGGTAAAGTGACTAAGCATAGATAATAAACAGTGAGTAGCAGCAGTGTAAAAACAAAGGGGGTGTAAATGCAAATATATATACACTAAATGTATGTGGACACCCCTTCAAATTAGTGGATTTGGCTATTTCAGCCACACCCATTGCTGACAGGTGTATAAAATCGACCACACAGTCATGCAATCTCCACAGACAAACATTGGCAGTAGAATGGCCTTACTGAAGAGCTCAGTGACTGTCATAGAATGCCACATTTCCAACAAGTCAGTTCGTCAAATTTCTGCCCTGCTAGAGCTGCCCTGGTCAACTGTAAGTGTTGTAAAGTGGAAACATCTAGCAATAACCACGGTTCAGCCATGAAGTGGAAGGCCACACAAGCTTACAGAACGGGACCGCTGAGTGCTGGAGCGCATAGCGTGTAAAAATTGTCTGTTGCAACACTCACTACTGAGTTTTTAAAAAACGAGCAGCTGCACACAAGCCTTAGATCACCAGGGGGGCAGGCCGGGCTGCAACACAAGGAAGGTGAGTGGAGTGAGGAGTTCTCAATAGGCTGATGTGGCTTTCACTCCTCGTCTTCTTTCCTTCATCCGTACTGATCTGAAAGACTGGGCCAGATGAGAGTAAATTGCCTCCACCTCTCCTGTGTTTTCAGGTCAGTAAAGGAGACCAGGAGAGGGAGGCACTGTAGACTATTGTGACACACACAAGTCAAAAAGCTAATATTATCAATGAGTTTTCCAGTTTTTTACTCGGTAGCATCTGAGAGCTTTTCAAGATAATAAGCATGTTTCCATTGACCCAGGTTTATTCGACAAAAGCAATGTCACCATTTTTTGTTGTTGTTGAGACATGTATATTAGAAAAGGCACATATAGAAGACATTTTCTAAAGATCGCCACATTTTTATCTGTTCGACAACGGTGGATTTTTCTTTTGTCTAACTTTCTTTATTGCGACAAATGATGGTGGAAACGGTGTTTTTCTAATAAATGATGGTGGAAACGGTGTTTTTCTAATAAATGATGATTGCCAAATACTTTTGAAGGTACGTGATGTAGGCTAATCACGCAACTATAAGCTCCACTCCACATTTCATTACTGCTCGCAAGTTTTACCATGGCAACGACTGTGGCGATACGTTTGGCACATGAGAATTATTCGAATATGCCAAGTCAATTATTGCATTCTATTTTTGGAAAGTTACCCTAGCAGACAATCACATCTGTTTACTATGCAAACTTTCTAAATGTCGACAAAAAAAATCACTGGACAAGTTGATGGAAACAAAGCTAGTGGTTCCCATATTTTTTTGTGGCACAGTGAGCTTTCTAAACCCTTTCACAATGTATCTAGTCCTTTGTGACCAACACACGGAGATATGAACAACAGAAGTGTGTTGCAAGCCTTGGGTATAGAGTTGAGTTTCTCAGTACTGTAAGCATTTAGTCAGCACACCTTGTTTTTGTTCCCTCACGTTACAGTGAGCAGTTGGGTCACTGGGTGCATGTTATGCAAGCCCAATCTTGATACAGCACATTAAGAGCCTCTGTGTCCTGATCACTGACATGTTTTCCCCCTGGATCTCAAGCCTGTTTAGGGGTTACAGGGAGACACTATACCAGAACACAACAACAAGGCTATGACCTCTGTCATAAGGTGTCATAACAGTGACATAAAACAGTAATTACTACTTCTGTCAACTGACTTCACAAAGTAACTAGACTCCCTGTCTAAAAAGCTTTATCATGTACCCACTGACCTATGAAATATATTTGGAATTGCTTTACTCTGTTTTTTTTAAAGTGTTGAAAGGTTTAAGTGCCCTGTTTCTCTGGGATCCCATTAACGAGAGAGATAGTTTTTCTATCTCCCCCCTGCGAGGCAGCTCCCTAACTCTTCCCCTGCGAAGCCGCTCCATATTTCTCCCCCTGCGAGGCAGATCCATATTTCTCCCCCTGCGAGGCAGATCCATATTTCTCCTCCTGCGAGGCAGCTCCCTAACTCTCCCCCTGTGAGGCAGCTCCATATTTCTTCCCCTGTGAGGCAGCTCTCTACCTCTCCCCCTGCGAGGCAGCTCCCTACCTCTCCCCTGCGAGGCAGCTCCATATTTCTCCCCCTGTGAGGCAGCTCCCTAACTCTCCCCCTGCGAGTCAGCTTTCTACCTCTCCCCCTGCGAGGCAGCTCCATATTTCTCCCCCTATGAGTCAGCTCCCTAACTCTCCCCCTACAAGGCAGCTCCCTAACTCTCCCCCTGCGAGGCAGCTCCATATTTCTCCCACTGCGAGGCAGCTCCATATTTCTCCCCCTGTGAGGCAGCTCCCTAACTCTTCCCCTGCGAGGCAGCTCCATATTTCTCCCCCTGCGAGGCAGCTCCATATTTCTCCCCCTGCGAGGCAGCTCCCTCCCTCCATCTGTCATTCAGAGGATAACAAACATTTCTCCCCTCTCTCCCTCTCGCCCCTCTCTCTCTCCTCTCTCCCAGTATCAAATAATTCAGCCTTAGTTGCTATTGCTGCTATTTAGTGTTATGCAAATAGAAACCATTCCCTTATATCTCACAGGTATATTCTCCCTGATAACCGGGAGGAGAATGACCAGTCCACCCATAAGTGGATGGTGTACGTCAGAGGCTCCAGAAGAGAGCCCAGCATCGACCACTTTGTCAAGAAAGTCTGGTTCTTCCTGCAACCCAGCTACAAGCCCAATGACCCACTGGAAGTCAGGTGTGTGTGTGTGTGAGCATGCATGTGTGTGTGGGTGTGAGCATGCATGTGTGTACTGTGTGTGTTCTGATGTTAATGTGATTGCGTGTGACAGTATTTTATAGCGATAGGGCGCGTCTTGTTATTGAATTGATCACTGGGGGTGTTGCTTTTGTATGCAGGCCTCAGGCAACAGCAGGAAGTGTTGCTTTTTGTATGCAGGGCTCATGCAACAGCAGGAAGTGTTGCTTTTTGTATGCAGGCCTCAGGCAACAGCAGGAAGTGTTGCCTTTTGTATGCAGGCCTCATGCAACAGCAGGAAGGTTAAGACTCTGTTTTCATCTGATAAACTATCATCTATTTAGTGTTGCCCCTGGTTACACCATTTCGTTTGATATTACAGGTCAACAAAAGTTTTCTGAGCAACTTTTGTTTGGTCAGCCAAGGATGTAGGCCAAGCTAGTACAGAAACTGTTGCAATCAAATTCAACCAATCAAATGTTTTTATTTTTTATTAAGACATTTTTACAACAGCAGTTGTCATAAAGTGCTTTACAGACACCCAACCTCAGACCCATTGGTTAGACTGCTTGCACGCTCCCATCACGAACTGACATGTCATGGAGTAATAGCACCCTCATGTGGACGTGAGACACCAAAGACCTTTCAGACAGCACACAGTAGTTAGGTCGGTTAAGTTGTCTCTAGTATTGACGCTCGGGTTGACTCATAACCCGCCGTCCCCGTGGTTATAGCCGCAGTCCGGACGGGTTTAGGGTAATTAAATATTGTGTGGATGAAGCTAAGAAAATCCATGAATCCATTATTGTGCGATTTATATTTACATTGAGGTTTTTCTTTCATTATTTTAGGCTATCTGGCATTAATGCCTAACTGTACGCGCGTCAAATAGCCTGCCTACACGCCACTCGCCAAATGCTTTTGGAAACGTGCAGAAAACGTTCATGTCAATCCACGGAGGCACAATGTCGGAGTTTAATTCAATAAAAGGAAAGCTGCGAAATGGAGGGTTGAAAATAAAGAGAAGGGAGGGACAGAAAAGTCATGTTTGGGAAAGATTTGGTGAAATGGTAAAAGAGGATGATAGCAGTTTCGGCTTTGTTATATGTGATGATCATGAGGAGCAAGACAGGGACTTCAAACAGGCCTATGGCACGTCAAGGGAACTGTAGCCTACTGTTCATATGGGTTAAATGGAAACTGAAATCTGGACACTGACTGTAGGTCTATAACCTCTCACACAGCCTTAATAATAACTCCTGCAGAATTAAGCATTTATTGCAGTAAAATGATGCACCAAATGTAGGCTACATTTTGACTCAGGACCAGGAGTGTAGAAATATGATTTATTTATTCCAGCATCTTGAGAGAATGCTAATGCACAGTTATATATTGTCTTTAGAGGTGCTGTCTTTATCAGCATCATAAAAGCTGATAGTATTTCAATCACATAAAATATGCTTCCAAGCACAACTGAAATCTTATCAGAACATGTTGGGTCGTTTTCACATCTTACTATTTCTATACAACCTGTTAAACTAATGTCATTTGGAAATTGTGCACTCATTTCTGTTTTTTGAGGGGGGTTATTGTATTTTCTCCCCGGTCCCTAAACATCTTTGCACCGAGAAAGAAGCAGAGATGAGCTTTACCGATGTCAGCTAGATTGAAGCATTCAGTCTATTGATTTATGACATTATTCTGGTGAGCAAGGGTTTATTTACACCTCTAGGGAAACATATAATGACAGAAAAAAGCTACATGTATCTAATTATAGACAAGTTGACTAACAAATAGCCAGCCAAAATGTCTGAAATTATAAGCAGAAACATCTTAAGCAGGCAAAAGAAAATCCTGCACCCCCTGCCAAAAAATAGTTATGCCGTCTCTGATTGTAGCCTGCAGCGCATTTTCTATATTAGTGGGTTAGGATTGGGTGTGGACCTCAGATATTCACTTGATAACATAGTCGGCAGTTGGGTTATTAGCAGGTGCGGGTGAACAAACAGCTGACCCACGCACCACTAGTCCCTAGAGACACTGATCTAAGACCAGCGTGTCCTTTTCCACACTAATGGTTAAAGGTTATGATTTGGGGTGGGAAAGTTAATCCTAGACCTGCTGTGCCTAAGGGCAACTTCTACAGATCCCGCTGACACACACTTTAGTCCTGTGACCTGTGTGAGCAGTTTGAGTCAGACCAGAAGTCAATATGACTAAACCGTGCTGACACACCCTTCACCTAAAGACAGTGTAACCACTCAGAAAGACAAATATCTAATACCTCAGAATACCTCAGCCTTAGAGCCCTGACACCGCATAGAGGTTGATCCTGCTTTAGAATCCCCATAGTGAATCAGAGGATCAGACACAGGGGTTTTCTGATCCTCAGCCCAGGCTCTCAATAACCCAGATGCACTGACGGGCAGACTGATTGGTTGACTGAGTGACTGGCTGGCTGGTTGACTAACTGACAGGCTGACTGACCGACCATCTGACTGACCGACCATCTGACTGACTGACCGACTGACTGACTGGCTGACTGAGTGGAGGATTCAAACTAACTGAACCCCACAGAGACATAGCTAAATCCTTTTCTGATTCTGACACATCTAAGGTAGCCTGGGTACCAGTCTCTGCAGCTAACATTACACTCTTTGCCTCTCCTTGTCATTGCCGAAGGGACTTACCTTTTGGCAGTCTTCAAATATGAACATTATATCGTTAATGAGCTCGAGGAGATCAGAGGATTTGATCCTGATTTGATAACCCTCACAGCTATCGTTCAATCACAATGTTTATGCAAATTAGACTGATTGGAAATCGTGATTCATGAATTTGATTGGATTCTTTCTAACACTGGGCATTCTGACAGAATACAAGCACATTGTGAACATAATCGTTGGGCGTGGGGAGAACCGAGGATTACCCTTTATTGCATTTCTCCCACCAGCTAATATTCCTCGTATAAATACACAGTACCAGTCAAAAGTTTGGACACACCTACTCATTCAAGTTTTTTTATTTTTTTATTTTGTACTATTTTCTACATTGTACAATGAAGAAATCAAAACTATGAAATGACACATATGGAATCATGTAGTAACCCAAAAAGTGTTAAACAAATCAAAATATATTTTTAATTTGAGATTCTTCAAAGTAGCCACCCTTTGCCTTAATGACAGCTTTGCACACTCTTGGCATTCTCTCAACCAGCTTCATGAAGTAGTCACCTGGAATGCATTTCAATTAACAGGTGTGTTTTGTTAAGTCAATTTGTAGATTTTCTTTCCTGCTTAATGCATTTGAGCCAATCAGTTGTGTTGTGACAAGGTACAGAAGATAGCCCAATATGGTAAAATATTATGTCCATATTATGGCAAGAACAGCTAAAATAAGCAAAGAGAAACAACAGTGCATCATTACTTGTAAGACATGAAGGTCAGTCAATTTTTGCAGTCGCAAAAACCATCAAGCGCTATGATGAAACTGGCTCTCATGAGGACCACCACAGGAAAGAGTTACCTCTGCTGCAGAGGATAAGTTCATTAGAGTTACCAGCCTCAGAAATTGCAACCCAAATAAATGCTTCACGGAGTTTAAGTAACAGACACATCTCAACATCAACTGTTCAATGGAGACTGCGTGAAACAGGCCTTCATGGTCGAATTGCTGCAAAGAAACCACGACTAAAGGACACCAATAATAAGAAGAGACATTAGACCGGTGGAAATCTGTCCTTTGGTCTGATGAAAGTTTAGATTTTTGGTTCCAACCGCCATGTCTTTGTGAGACGCAGAGTAGGTGAACAGATGATATCTGCATGTGTGGTTCCCACCGTGAAGCATGGATGAGGTGGTGTGATGGTGTGGGGGTGCTTTGCTGGTGACACTGTCAGTGATTTATTTAGAATTCAAGGCACACTTAACCAGCATGGCTACCACAGCATTCTGCAGCGATACGCCATCCCATCTGGTTTGCGCTTACTGGGACCATCATTTGTTTTTCAACAGGACAATGACCCAACACACATCCAGGCTGTGTAAGGGTTATTTGACCAATAATGAGAATGATGGATTGCTGCATCAGATGACCTGGCCTCCACAATCACCTGACCTCAACCGAATTGAGATGGTTTGGGATGAGTTGGACCGCAGAGTGAAGGAAAAGCAGCCAACAAGTGCTCATATGACTGTTGGAAAAGCATTCCAGGTGAAGCTAGTTGAGATAATTCCATGAGTGTGCAAAGCTGTCATCAAGGCAAAGGGTGGCTACTTTGACAAATCTAAAATCTATTTTGATTTGCTTAACACTTTTTTGATTACTACATGATTCCATATGTGTTTTTCATATTTTTGATGTCTACTATTATTCTACAATGTGTATATATACTACAAGTAGTTAAAAAAAAATGTTTGCCAATTTATAAAACATTTAAAACTGAAATATGACATTTACCTAAGTATTCAGATCCTTTACTTTGTTGAAGCACCTTTGGCAGCGATTACAACATTGAGTCTTCTTGGGTTTGACACTACAAGCTTGGCACACCTGTATTTGGGGAGTTTCTCCCATTCTTCTCTGCAGATCCTCTCAAGTTCTGTCAGGTTGGATTGGGAGCGTTGCTGCACAGGTATTTTCAGGTCTCTCCAGAGATGTTTGATCGGGTTCAAGTCCGGGCTCTGGCTGGGCCACACAAGAACATTCAGAGACTTGTTCCAAAGCCACTCCTGCGTTGTCTTGGCTGTGTGCTTTGGGTCATTGTCATGTTGGAAGGTGAACCTTCACCCCAGTCTGAGGTCCTGAGCGCTCTGTAGCAGATTTTCATCAAAGATCTCTCTGTACTTTGCTCCGTTCAGCTTTGCCTCGATACTGACTAGTCTCCCAGTCCCTGCCGCTGAAAAACATCCCCACATCAAGATGCTGCCACCACCATGCTTCACCGTAGGGATGGTGCCAGGTTTCCTCCAGACGTGTCGCTTGGCATTGAAGCCAAAGAGTTCAATCTTGGTTTCATCAGACCAGAGAAACTTATTTCTCATGGTAGGAGAATCTTCAGGTGCCTTTTGGAAAATTCCAAGCGGGCTGTCATGTGCCTGATTGGTTGAGTGCTGCAGAGATGGTTGTTCTTCTGGAAGGTTCTCCCATCTCCACAGAGGAACTCTAGAGCTCTGTCAGAGTGACCATTGGGTTCTTTGTCACCTCCCTGACCAAGGCCCTTCTCCCCCTATTGCTCAGTTTTTCCGGGTGGCCAGCTCTAGGAAGAGTCTTGGTGGTTCCAAACTTCTTCCATTTAAGAATGATGGAGGCTACTGTGTTCTTGGGGACCTTCATTGCTGCAGACATTTTTTGGTATCCTTCCCTAGATCTGTGCCTCAACACAATCCTGTCTCAGAGCTCTACGGACAATTCCTTCCACCTCATGGCTTGGTTTTTGCTCTGACGTGCACTGTCAACTGTGGGATCTTATATAGACAGGTGTGTGCCTTTCCAAATCAATTGAATTTACCACAGGTGGACTCCAATTAAGTTGTAGAAACATCTCAAGGATGATCAATGGAAACAGGATACACCTGAGCTTAATATTGAATCTCATAGCAAAGGGTCTTAATACTTATGTAAATAAGGTATTTCTAAAAAGCTGTTTTCGCTTTTGCCATTATGGGGTTTTGTGTGTAGATTAGAGGATTTTATTTATAAGGCTATAATGTAACAAAATGTGAAAAAAGTAAAGGGGTCTGAATACTTTCCAAAGGCACTGTATATATGCACACACACACACACAGTTAAAGTCAGAAGTTTACATATACCTTAGCCAAATACATTTAAACTCAGTTTTTCACAATTCCTGACATTTAATCCTAGTAATAATTATCTGTCTTAGGTCAGTTAGGATCACCACTTCATTTTAAGAACTTGAAATGTCAGAATAATAGTAGAGATTAATTTCAGCATTTATTTATTTCGTCACATTCCCAGGGGGTCAGAAGTTTACACACACTCAGTTAGTATTTGGTAGCATTGCCTTTAAATTGTTTAACCTGGGTCAAATGTTTCGGGTAGCCTTCCACAAGCTTCCCACAATAAGTTGGGTGAATTTTGTCCCATTCCTCCTGACAAAGCTGGTGTAACTGGTTCAGGTTTGTAGGCCTCCTTGCTCACACACGCTTTTTCAGTTCTGCCCACAAATCTTCTATGGGATTGAGATGAGGGCTTTGTGATGGCCACTCCAATACCTTGACTTTGTTGTCCTTAAGCCATTTTGCCACAATGTTGGATGTATGCTTGGGGTCATTGTCCATTTGGAAGACCCATTTGTGACCAAACTTTAACTTTCTGTTTGATGTCTTTGTAACGTCCGTCGTCGGTAGAAGAAGAAGAGGACCAAGGTGCAGCGTGGTATGTGTCCATATCTTTTAATAAAGAACTTCAACACTGAACAAAAACAATAAACCGACAACCGAAAACAGTTCTGGCTGGTGCAGACACACAACAGAAAACAGAAAATTATCACCCACGAAACACAATAGAACCCAGGCTCCCTAAATATGGTTCTCAATCAGGGACAACGATTGACAGATGCCTCTGATTGAGAACCATACCAGGCCAAACACAGAAATAACAAATCATAGAAAAAGGAACATAGACTACCCACCCAACTCACGCCCTGACCATACTAAAACAAAGACATAATAAAAGAACTAAGGTCAGAACGTGACAGTCTTGGGATGTTGCTTCAACATATCCACATCATTTTACTTCCTCAAATAAAATGTATTTGTCACATACTGTACACATGGTTAGCAGATGTTAATGGTCACATACACATGGTTAGCAGATGTTAATGCGAGTGTAGCGAAATGCTTGTGCTTCTAGTTCTGACAATGCAGTAATAACCAACGAGTAATCTAACTTAACAATTCCACAACTACTACCTTATACACACAAGTGTAAAGGGATAAAGAATATGTACATAAAGATATATGAATGAGTGATGGTACAGAACGGCATAGGCAAGATGCAGTAGATGGTATCGAGTACAGTATATACATATACATATGAGATTAGTAATGTAGGGTATATAAACATAAAGTGGCATAGTTTTAAAGTGGCTAGTCATACATTTCTTACATCAATTCCATCCATTTCCATTATTAAAGTGGCTGGAGTTGAGTCAGTATGTTGGCAGCAGCCACTCAATGTTAGTGGTGGCTGTTTAACAGTCTGATGGCCCTGAGATAGAAGGTGTCCTCATGATGCTGATCTATTTTGTGAAGTGCACCAGTCCCTCTGCTGCAGTCCCTCCAAATCACCCCCACAACATGATGCTGCCGCCCCCGTGCTTCACGGTTGGGATGGTAATCTTCAGCTTATTAGCCGGCCTTTCAAGTTATGTCGAAATAGGACTGTCTGTCTTTGGCCGCTGCAGCTTTCCCCTCTCTCACAGTGCAACCATCGCAGAGAAAGGTGAGATACATGGTGGTCATAGATATATAATTACTAGAACAGGATAAGCCCTCGGACCACTGCCATTTGAAGTGCACTCATGGGTTAATTCAATATGGCTGTCATTCTGTTTCTATGCCTGGGGGGGTTCTAATGAGTCAAGTTCTATCAGATAGATTTGTGACTGAGACATTGAGCGTAACAGCACACCATAGAATATACAAACATTTTCAATTGAGTCCTTGACGTGAACTGCGAAACAAGTAGCTGTAACTGCATTGGAATGATGTCACTTTCATCTCCTAGTCAGTGAATCACGACCAGCCCAAGTACTGTTATTTTTTACCTCTCTTTTTTTACATTTCTAATCCTTTCCTCTGCAGGCCTATAGTGAATGATTGATGAGTCTGGACTGAGAAACCGTATCTCATCCCCGTCTCTCTCTATCTTCTCTCTCTCTCTCTCTCTATCCCACCTCTCTCTCCCCCTATCTCTTTGTGCCAGGATGAAGGTAATTATATTGTAGATGCCCAGAGTGGATTTTAATGGTTATTACCTTCTCTTTCCCTCTCTCCTCTCTTCCCGTCCAGGTCTGTCCATCAAAGCAGGTAGGTCCGTGGGGTACAGTGCGCTTCCTTCAGCCTCGGAACGCACCCCATCCCGGCCTAAAGTCACAGAGAAGATTGTGTTGGGTTCCTATGGCAACTCGGCCTTCCAGCCAATCACGGCCAGCTGTAAGATTGTCCCACAGGGTCAGGCACCCAGCCCCTCCGGTTCCCCTGGGATATCCTTTCAGCCAATCACAATGAGCTGTAAGATTGTGTCAGGTAGCTATCTACCAATAGGATTTGTTGGTATTGTAGCGGATGGAGGAAGGGTGGTAGATAAGGGGTGGAACTGTTGAATGATTCAGTAGTTTTATTTGGATTTTTGTTATAGTAGTCAGTCAGTTTATTTCATTCATGTCATTTGTTTTCTTATTCAAAGGAAACAGAAGAAATTACCAGTCAATCTCAGTTTATAAACACTGAGATTGAAATGGGGTTCAATTTCTAAATTGAGGCACACAAATGCCTAAGGGGAAATCTTTAGATACATTGGCTGTTGAAACTAAAGCACAACTTGTGATTGTTCATGGCCTGTATTTGCGAGGATTCAAAGCTTTAGAAAAATAAATATTTCAGGGCTAAGACACGTCAATAACGTTTGCTGGCCGAGAGTACTTAGCACCTCTGAACGTAATTTGCGAACCGAGTGTGCACCGATTTTACGTTTACAATAGCCTGAAAAATGTTGTCAGTTTGGTGCGTCGTGTGCGAGCCTTTATAAAGAATATCTTTACAATGAGCAGCGTGTTTGTGATTTGTTTTGGTCCCAAAGGTTCAGCCATCTCCACACCCAGCCACTCTTCCCTCCCCCAAACCCTCACCTCCACCCCTGTACACACTGAACAGGGACCCTCCGTACTCTAAAACCCTTACATAATCAACGACAAGCCCGGCTAGGTCATCGGGATGGCAATAACCTCCTTCACTGCCTCCACAGGTACGCTACTGCCCCGCTCTGACTAGAATGAAGTCCTTCTAAACACTGAGCTATGACCAGTTTGTTTCCCCACTGATGGTGAGAGTTAGGATTTAGGTGGGGTAATCTGATCCTAGATCTGAGCCTAAGTGCAACTTCTATACTGAGCTCTCTGCTTGTCCATAGGGAGTTATCCTCTCCTTTTGGGTCAGTTCCTGCAGCACTATAAGAGACTGTGCTGTGGACTCTGTGCCTCCCACACAGCACCTGATAATGCTTTTTTAGACTCCTCTCAGCCACTGTATTGCCAACACTCCTCTTCCACACACCAATGTCTGCTACACCTCAAGTTTGAATCTAGTGCACTCTGTCATGGGAATTTTAGTACGGAGAGAGACTTGGACAATTAATCAAGCAATCCTCTTTATTTAACATCGATTCATTATTGCAATAATGAAATCGTCGACTCCACACTCCAAAGTGTGTTGCCGGGTACTTAACTGATAATGAAATCGTCGACTCCACACTCCAAAGTGTGTTGCCGGGTACTTAACTGATAATGAAATCGTCGACTCCACACTCCAAAGTGTGTTGCCGGGTACTTAACTGATAATGAAATCGTCGACTCCACACTCCAAAGTGTGTTGCCGGGTACTTAACTGATAATGAAATCGTCGACCCCACACTCCAAAGTGTGTTGCCGGGTACTTAACTGATAATGAAATCGTCGACTCCACACTCCAAAGTGTGTTGCCGGGTACTTAACTGATAATGAAATCGTCGACGGGTACTTAACTGATAATGAAATCGTCGACTCCACACTCCAAAGTGTGTTGCCGGGTACTTAACTGATAATGAAATCGTCGACGGGTACTTAACTGATAATGAAAAAACAGAGATCTTATATAGGCCCTAAAAAATGCTTAGTCGGTCATTTCTACCCTTCCCATAAGCCACCTTTGTCCATCTCCTAGTTATCTGCACGGGATGTTGTTTTACTTCCAACCCGGCTTAGTTTCCCAGATGCCAGGAAGATGAGACGAGGTATTGTTCTATACTCTTCCAGGCTATCTCTATCTCGGTTACACACACCACATCTTGTCTCCAGGCTATCTCTCCTTTCCTCCCTTACTGATAACTGCCCTCCTCTCCTCTTGTCCTCTCCTCTTGACCTCTCCTCTCCTCTCTCCTCTTGTCCTCTCCTCTCCTCCAATAACTGATAACTGCCCTCCTCTCTTCTCTCCTCTTGACCTCTCCTCTCTTGTTCTCTCCTCTCTTCTCTCTTGTCCTCTCCTTTCCTCTCCTCTCTTCTCTTGTCCTCTCCTCCCTTACTAATAACTGCCCTCCTCTCCTCTCTCCTCTTGTCCTCTCCTCTCTCCTCTTGTCCTCCCCTCTCCTCTCTCCTCTTGTCCTCTCCTCTCCTCTCTCCTCTTGTCCTCTCCTCTCTCCTCTTGTCATCTCCTCTCCTCTCCTCTCTCCTCTTGTCCTCCTCTCTCCTCTTGTCCTCTCCTCTCTCCTCTTGTCCTCTCCTCTCCTTTCTCCTCTTATCCTCTCCTCCCTTACTTATAACTGCCCTCCTTTCCTCTCCTCTGTCCTCTTGTCCTCTCCTCCCTTACTAATAACTGCCCTCCTCTCCTCTTGTCCTCTCCTCTCCTTTCTCCTCTTATCCTCTCCTCTCCTCCCTTACTGATAACTGCCCTTCGTACTACTGTACAACAGTTGACTAGTGTTCTCTAACTCTCCAAACCCTGAACCCTTACGGCTTCTCCTCTGTTATCGTGAAGACGCCTACACTTGCGTCCTTACAGGCAAAGCCATTATTCCTCTCTTTCTCTATCCCTCTCTCTTTCTCTCTCTTAGTCTCTGTCTCTCCCTCTTTCTCTCGCTTTCTTGCTCTTTTTCTCTCTTTCTCTCTCTTAGTCTCTCCCTCTTTCTGTCTCTCCATCTCCTTCCATTCATAGATCATGACGGTTGGTGAGGCAGCAGCATAGCAATGGTATAAGAGGGGTTTCCATGGTGACCAGAACTACAGCTGTACTACCTTGCTCTGTGGCTCAGTGTCAGGGACAGATTACAGGAGAGTGGGGACAAAAAGGATGTTTTAGTTTTCCTCTGTGATTTTGTGTGTGTTCGTTGACTAGGCTACGCTTCGTTGTAAATTCAATTAAAGAACTAATGTGTGTGTTGGCATTTGGTCGTTCCATGTATCAGTGTCATTCTCAAGTGGAACACAGTGAAACCACATTCCCTCTCTGCCGTGTTTCAGCCCTTTATAGTTCACATTCACATTCCAGTCATGTGCTGTACACTTCCACACAACCATGTATCCACCAACGCTCAGTTTCAGCAGATCCCGGCAGGCAGAGGGGTTTAAAGTGTCTGATGTTATTTCATGCTGGAGGGTTGATGCTGATGTGGGAGTTAGTGCTGATTCACCAGTCTAACTAAAGAGATGTTTTGCCTCTGAAATGAAGGTGAAAGCATAGGCCAGTGTGTTTGGGGGTAACACATTATAGGCCAGTGTGTTTGGGGGTAACACATTATAGGCCAGTGTGTTTGGGGGTAACACATTATTAAAGCATAGGCCAGTGTGTTTGGGGGTAACGCATTATAGGCCAGTGTGTTTGGAGGTAACACATTATAGGCCAGTGTGTTTGGAGGTAACACATTATAGGCCAGTGTGTTTGGGGGTAACACATTATAGGCCAGTGTGTTTGGAGGTAACACATTATAGGCCAGTGTGTTTGGAGGTAACACATTATAGGCCAGTGTGTTTGGAGGTAACACATTATAGGCCAGTGTGTTTGGGGGTAACACATTATAGGCCAGTGTGTTTGGGGGTAACACATTATAGGCCAGTGTGTTTGGGGGTAACACATTATTAAAGCATAGGCCAGTGTGTTTGGGGGTAACACATTATAGGTCAGTGTGTTTGGGGGTAACACATTATAGGCCAGTGTGTTTGGGGGTAACACATTATTAAAGCATAGGCCAGTGTGTTTGGAGGTAACACATTATAGGTCAGTGTGTTTGGAGGTAACACATTATTGGCCAGTGTGTTTGGGGGTAGCACATTATTGGCCAGTGTGTTTGGGGGTAACATATTATAGGTCAGTGTGTTTGGAGGTAACACATTATTGGCCAGTGTGTTTGGGGGTAACACATTATAGGTCAGTGTGTTTGGAGGTAACACATTATAAGCCAGTGTGTTTGGAGGTAACACATTATTGGCCAGTGTGTTTGGGGGTAGCACATTATTAAAGCATAGGCCAGTGTGTTTGGAGGTAACACATTATAGGGCAGTGTGTTTGGAGGTAACACATTATTGGCCAGTGTGTTTGGGGGTAGCACATTATAGTCCAGTGTGTTTGGGGGTAACACATTATTAAAGCATAGGCCAGTGTGTTTGGGGGTAACACATTATAGGTCAGTGTGTTTGGAGGTAACACATTATTGGCCAGTGTGTTTGGGGTAGCACATTATTAAAGCATAGGCCAGTGTGTTTGGAGGTAACACATTATTGGCCAGTGTGTTTGGAGGTAACACATTATTGGCCAGTGTGTTTGGGGTAGCACATTATTAAAGCATAGGCCAGTGTGTTTGGAGGTAACACATTATTGGCCAGTGTGTTTGGAGGTAACACATTATAGGGCAGTGTGTTTGGGGGTAACACATTATAGGGCAGTGTGTTTGGAGGTAACACATTATTGGCCAGTGTGTTTGGGGGTAGCACATTATTGGCCAGTGTGTTTGGGGGTAGCACATTATTAAAGCATAGGCCAGTGTGTTTGGGGGTAACACATTATTGGCCAGTGTGTTTGGGGGTAACACATTATTGGCCAGTGTGTTTGGGGGTAACACATTATAGGCCAGTGTGTTTGGGGGTAACACATTATAGGCCAGTGTGTTTGGAGGTAACACATTATAGGCCAGTGTGTTTGGGGGTAACACATTATTAAATCATAGGCCAGTGTGTTTGGGGGTAACACATTATAGGCCAGTGTGTTTGGAGGTAACACATTATTGGCCAGTGTGTTTGGAGGTAACACATTATAGGCCAGTGTGTTTGGGGGTAACACATTATTAAATCATAGGCCAGTGTGTTTGGGGGTAACACATTATAGGCCAGTGTGTTTGGAGGTAACACATTATAGGCCAGTGTGTTTGGGGGTAACACATTATAGGCCAGTGTGTTTGGAGGTAACACATTATAGGCCAGTGTGTTTGGGGGTAACACATTATTAAATCATAGGCCAGTGTGTTTGGAGGTAACACATTATAGGCCAGTGTGTTTGGGGGCAACACATTATTAAAGCATAGGCCAGTGTGTTTGGAGGTAACACATTATAAGTCAGTGTGTTTGGAGGTAACACATTATAGGGCAGTGTGTTTGGGGGTAACACATTATAGGGCAGTGTGTTTGGAGGTAACACATTATTGGCCAGTGTGTTTGGGGGTAGCACATTATTGGCCAGTGTGTTTGGGGGTAACACATTATTAAAGCATAGGCCAGTGTGTTTGGGGGTAGCACATTATAGGGCAGTGTGTTTGGGGGTAACACATTATAGGTCAGTGTGTTTGGAGGTAACACATTATAGGTCAGTGTGTTTGGGGGTAACACATTATAGGCCAGTGTGTTTGGGGGTAACACATTATTAAAGCATAGGCCAGTGTGTTTGGGGGTAACACATTATTGGCCAGTGTGTTTGGAGGTAACACATTATAGGCCAGTGTGTTTGGGGGTAACACATTATTAAATCATAGGCCAGTGTGTTTGGGGGTAACACATTATAGGGCAGTGTGTTTGGGGGTAACACATTATAGGTCAGTGTGTTTGGGGGTAACACATTATTGGCCAGTGTGTTTGGGGGTAGCACATTATTGGCCAGTGTGTTTGGGGGTAACACATTATAGGCCAGTGTGTTTGGAGGTAACACATTATAGGGCAGTGTGTTTGGAGGTAACACATTATAGGGCAGTGTGTTTGGAGGTAACACATTATAGGTCAGTGTGTTTGGGGGTAACACATTATTGGCCAGTGTGTTTGGGGGTAGCACATTATTGGCCAGTGTGTTTGGGGGTAACACATTATAGGCCAGTGTGTTTGGAGGTAACACATTATAGGCCAGTGTGTTTGGGGGTAACACATTATTGGCCAGTGTGTTTGGAGGTAACACATTATAGGTCAGTGTGTTTGGAGGTAACACATTATAGGCCAGTGTGTTTGGAGGTAACACATTATAGGCCAGTGTGTTTGGGGGTAACACATTATAGGCCAGTGTGTTTGGAGGTAACACATTATTGGCCAGTGTGTTTGGGGGTAGCACATTATAGTCCAGTGTGTTTGGGGGTAACACATTATTAAAGCATAGGCCAGTGTGTTTGGGGGTAACACATTATAGGTCAGTGTGTTTGGAGGTAACACATTATTGGCCAGTGTGTTTGGGGTAGCACATTATTAAAGCATAGGCCAGTGTGTTTGGAGGTAACACATTATTGGCCAGTGTGTTTGGAGGTAACACATTATAGGGCAGTGTGTTTGGGGGTAACACATTATAGGGCAGTGTGTTTGGAGGTAACACATTATTGGCCAGTGTGTTTGGGGGTAGCACATTATTGGCCAGTGTGTTTGGGGGTAGCACATTATTAAAGCATAGGCCAGTGTGTTTGGGGGTAACACATTATTGGCCAGTGTGTTTGGGGGTAACACATTATAGGCCAGTGTGTTTGGGGGTAACACATTATAGGCCAGTGTGTTTGGAGGTAACACATTATAGGCCAGTGTGTTTGGGGGTAACACATTATTAAATCATAGGCCAGTGTGTTTGGGGGTAACACATTATAGGCCAGTGTGTTTGGAGGTAACACATTATTGGCCAGTGTGTTTGGAGGTAACACATTATAGGCCAGTGTGTTTGGGGGTAACACATTATTAAATCATAGGCCAGTGTGTTTGGGGGTAACACATTATAGGCCAGTGTGTTTGGAGGTAACACATTATAGGCCAGTGTGTTTGGGGGTAACACATTATAGGCCAGTGTGTTTGGAGGTAACACATTATAGGCCAGTGTGTTTGGGGGTAACACATTATTAAATCATAGGCCAGTGTGTTTGGAGGTAACACATTATAGGCCAGTGTGTTTGGGGGCAACACATTATTAAAGCATAGGCCAGTGTGTTTGGAGGTAACACATTATAAGTCAGTGTGTTTGGAGGTAACACATTATAGGGCAGTGTGTTTGGGGGTAACACATTATAGGGCAGTGTGTTTGGAGGTAACACATTATTGGCCAGTGTGTTTGGGGGTAGCACATTATTGGCCAGTGTGTTTGGGGGTAACACATTATTAAAGCATAGGCCAGTGTGTTTGGGGGTAACACATTATAGGGCAGTGTGTTTGGGGGTAACACATTATAGGTCAGTGTGTTTGGAGGTAACACATTATAGGTCAGTGTGTTTGGGGGTAACACATTATAGGCCAGTGTGTTTGGGGGTAACACATTATTAAAGCATAGGCCAGTGTGTTTGGGGGTAACACATTATTGGCCAGTGTGTTTGGAGGTAACACATTATAGGCCAGTGTGTTTGGGGGTAACACATTATTAAATCATAGGCCAGTGTGTTTGGGGGTAACACATTATAGGGCAGTGTGTTTGGGGGTAACACATTATAGGTCAGTGTGTTTGGGGGTAACACATTATTGGCCAGTGTGTTTGGGGGTAGCACATTATTGGCCAGTGTGTTTGGGGGTAACACATTATAGGCCAGTGTGTTTGGAGGTAACACATTATAGGGCAGTGTGTTTGGAGGTAACACATTATAGGGCAGTGTGTTTGGAGGTAACACATTATAGGTCAGTGTGTTTGGGGGTAACACATTATTGGCCAGTGTGTTTGGGGGTAGCACATTATTGGCCAGTGTGTTTGGGGGTAACACATTATAGGCCAGTGTGTTTGGAGGTAACACATTATAGGCCAGTGTGTTTGGGGGTAACACATTATTGGCCAGTGTGTTTGGAGGTAACACATTATAGGTCAGTGTGTTTGGAGGTAACACATTATAGGCCAGTGTGTTTGGAGGTAACACATTATAGGCCAGTGTGTTTGGGGGTAACACATTATAGGCCAGTGTGTTTGGAGGTAACACATTATAGGCCAGTGTGTTTGGGGGTAACACATTATAGGCCAGTGTGTTTGGAGGTAACACATTATAAGTCAGTGTGTTTGGAGGTAACACATTATAGGTCAGTGTGTTTGGAGGTAACACATTATAGGTCAGTGTGTTTGGAGGTAACACATTATAGGTCAGTGTGTTTGGAGGTAACACATTATAGGCCAGTGTGTTTGGAGGTAACACATTATAGGCCAGTGTGTTTGGAGGTAACACATTATAAGTCAGTGTGTTTGGAGGTAACACATTATAGGTCAGTGTGTTTGGAGGTAACACATTATAGGCCAGTGTGTTTGGAGGTAACACATTATAGGTCAGTGTGTTTGGAGGTAACACATTATAGGCCAGTGTGTTTGGAGGTAACACATTATAGGTCAGTGTGTTTGGTGGTAACACATTATAGGCCAGTGTGTTTGGAGGTAACACATTATAGGTCAGTGTGTTTGGAGGTAACACATTATAGGTCAGTGTGTTTGGAGGTAACACATTATAGGCCAGTGTGTTTGGAGGTAACACATTATAGGCCAGTGTGTTTGGAGGTAACACATTATAGGTCAGTGTGTTTGAGGGTAACACATTATTAAAGCATAGGCCAGTGAAGCGTTACGTAATCAGATTACTTATTATAATCAGTAACTAGTAGTGTACAATGTAACTTTTTAATACTGGGTAGTATAATTAGAGTTACTTTGTCAATTAACACAATTAACACGCGTTTCCTTGACCCTGATGTTCGACTTCCTCATTTAGTTCTCAAGTGAGCGGAGAAACGGCTCATGACAGCTGACCATAAAAATGGATAGAGGGCGCACCTCTGGACGCTTTTTTTGATAGAAAACCCAATAGAGGGCTTCACCGTCTAGTGGAAAGTGTGCCCTCTATCCATCTCTATGCAGTGGTCAAACCAGAACTGGCAGCTAGAAAGATTTTGAGTGAAAAGAAAGGAAATCTGTACAGATGTTTAACGTACGATATATTAGGATAATTTAGCTCAGATGATAGTGCAATCCCTACACTGGCTTAGGAAATACTTTAGTTTCTCTCTTTCACTCGATACCTTAGTAAATTTAGCCCACCTAAAGCCTTTGAATTGAGTCTATTTGGCTGCATTTACACAGGCAGCCCCATTCTGATCTTTTGCCCAATTATTGGCTAAAGATCTGATCTGATTAGTCAAAAGATCAATTAGTGTCAAAAGTTCAGAATCGGGCTGACGGTGTAAAAGCAGCCCTTGTGACCCACAGAGTAACTAAAACCAATGCTTCTACCCCGTGACCAACAGATATTTGGATTGATTGATGAATTAATGGTCTATGTCTTTCCGTATTACAGGAAGTCTTACAGCCAAGCAGTCGGTACGGCCCAAGGCACTCGCTCTCTGGCCCCCAAGGTTCACACGGACCGCTTCCTGTCCTCAGGGGTCAAGGTGAGTTACACAGAGGTCACACAGAAGTCACTCAAAGGTCAGTATGTGTGTCTAAGTGGAGTAAGAGTCTTTGTTATGAGTAGAACTGGCATCTTAACCTCCACATTCTGAAATGGTCCTTCGCCACTAAGACGTGTAGTTTCCAAGTGCAAAGGTTTCTTTGACAGTAGGAACTTTATAGAAGTATATCAGACTGGGTTGATTTAAAGTTGAATGTCCTTCAGGACTGATTTTCCCTGTCTTCACCTCTCATGAGTACTTTTCATAGAGCTCATTCAGACCTAACAGTGTTTAGCTTCCAGGAGCGAAGTGTCAGACCAAACCCAGCAGTGTTTAGCTTCCAGGAGATTCGTGTCAGACCAAACCCAGCAGTGTTTAGCTTCCAGGAGATTCATGTCAGACCAAACCCAGCAGTGTTTAGCTTCCAGGAGCGAAGTGTCAGACCAAACCCAGCAGTGTTTAGCTTCCAGGAGATTCATGTCAGACCAAACCCAGCAGTGTTTAGCTTCCAGGAGATTAGTGTCAGACCAAACCCAGCAGTGTTTAGCTTCCAGGAGATTAGTGTCAGACCAAACCCAGCAGTGCTTAGCTTCCAGGAGCGAAGTGTCAGACCAAACCCAGCAGTGTTTAGCTTCCAGGAGATTAGTGTCAGACCAAACCCAGCAGTGTTTAGCTTCCAGGAGATTAGTGTCAGACCAAACCCAGCAGTAGTGAGCTTCCAGGAGATTCGTGTCAGACCAAACCCAGCAGTAGTGAGCTTCCAGGAGATTCGTGTCAGACCAAATCCAGCAGTGTTTAGCTTCCAGGAGATTCGTGTCAGACCAAATCCAGCAGTGTTTAGCTTCCAGGAGATTCGTGTCAGACCAAATCCAGCAGTGTTTAGCTTCCAGGAGATTCGTGTCAGACCAAACCCAGCAGTGGTGAGCTTCCAGGAGATTCATGTCAGACCAAACCCAGCAGTGTTTAGCTTCCAGGAGATTCATGTCAGACCAAACCCAGCAGTGTTTAGCTTCCAGGAGATTAGTGTCAGACCAAACCCAGTAGTGTTTAGCTTCCAGGAGATTAGTGTCAGACCAAACCCAGCAGTGCTTAGCTTCCAGGAGTGAAGTGTCAGACCAAACCCAGCAGTGTTTAGCTTCCAGGAGATTAGTGTCAGACCAAACCCAGCAGTGTTTAGCTTCCAGGAGATTAGTGTCAGACCAAACCCAGCAGTAGTGAGCTTCCAGGAGATTTGTGTCAGACCAAACCCAGCAGTAGTGAGCTTCCAGGAGATTCGTGTCAGACCAAACCCAGCAGTAGTGAGCTTCCAGGAGATTCGTGTCAGACCAAACCCAGCAGTAGTGAGCTTCCAGGAGATTCGTGTCAGACCAAACCCAGCAGTACTGCCACGATGTTGTCCTTTATGTTCTCTCCTCCCAGATGGGTCTCTGTGATTGGCTGTCTCCTCCCAGATGGGTCTCTGTGTGGCATAGTCACTTCCTGTCTCTGTAGACACTTCCTTCCTGTAACAACACATACACACACACCTATTAATAGTGTGCCACCCTGCCAGGGTGCTGTCCTCAGCAGCTGTGAGCAGCCACTTGGCAAGCTGTTTAAATGGGACATCAGTCTGAGAGGGGATGGGAGAGGCATTGCAGAGAGAATAACTGCATGTTTGTATCACACACACACACACAGATGGAAAGAGAGAGACCATGTCAAACTCCTGTAATACAATCCACCCACTCCCACATCTTCTCTCCACAGACGATACAACACAGTTTCAGGGCAGATGCCAGTTATTTCTAGTTTTTCTAGTCTGTTTGGAACGGGACAGGATGTAGAATTAATATTACAACACAGTTTCAGGGTTATTTGTAGTTTTTCTAGTCTGTTTGGAACGGGACAGAATGTAGAATTAATATTTCTATTAGCTAAAGTAAACAGTGTGCACACTTGGCTTACGTAGAATGCATAGAAACTGTTTCTTTTAACTGTGTTTGTCCTGTCTGTGATGTTCCATCTCTATGCTCTCTTCCTCTGCAGGTCATTATCAAGCAGCAGCAGATGGTTTCCACGGTAACGGCAGCCCAGCAGTTTGGTCGCAGTGAAGGGAAGTCACTTGATCTCCATGTCGCCACAGAGACAGACAGGAGGGGCCACCTGGGCGGGGGCCACAACCAGCAAGGTATCAGACAAACATACACTCACACACACATATGGTTCACAGCCAATGAGCAAGGTAACAAAGAGCAATGGTTTTGACCTGTTAAAATACATCTCCCATGTTTCCCCCCTCCAGGTTCTGGGTACCCCTGTAGTCTCTGCCCTCCAGGTTCTGGGTATCCCTGTAGGCTCCGCCCTCCAGGTGCTGGGTACCCCTGTAGGCTCCGCCCTCCAGGTGCTGGGTACCCCTGTAGGCTCTGCCCTCCAGGTTCTGGGTATCCCTGTAGGCTCCGCCCTCCAGGTTCTGGTATCCCTGTAGGCTCCGCCCTCCAGGTGCTGGGTACCCCTGTAGGCTCCGCCCTCCAGGGGCTGGGTATCCCTGTAGGCTCTGCCCTCCAGGTGCTGGGTACCCCTGTAGGCTCCGCCCTCCAGGGGCTGGGTATCCCTGTAGGCTCTGCCCTCCAGGTTCTGGGTATCCCTGTAGGCTCCGCCCTCCAGGTGCTGGGTATCCCTCTAGGCTCCGCCCTCCAGGTTCTGGGTACCACTGTAGGCTCCGCCCTCCAGGCAGCGATGAAGCTTGTGGCCATCAGCATCGGACAGATTCTGGATCTTCAAGGTGATGGGCGGGAGGCATGTAGTCGCCCAGGGCGTTGCCAAGGCCTTTGTCAGCGGGACGGCCGATAGCATTGTGGGTCAGCAGGTCATTGTTAAGGCAACTGGGGCCGCAGGGGGAACAGGAAAGAGTGGAGGTGAGACGCGTAAATACCAAGAAACACTCTTGGCAAACGCCCACTGTCACAAACTCTCATTAAAAAGCACCCATCCACACAAATGCTCATTCACATGCTCCCTCACAGCTCTTCTGACAGATGTTTCATTCGCATGCTCCCTCACAGCTCTTCTGACAGATGTTTCATTCACATGGTCCCTCACAGCTCTTCTGACAGATGTTTCATTCACATGCTCCCTCACAGCTCTTCTGACAGATGTTTCATTCGCATGCTCCCTCAAAGCTCTTCTGACAGATGTTTCATTCACATGCTCCCTCACAGCTCTTCTGACAGATGTTTCATTCACATGCTCCCTCACAGCTCTTCTGACAGATGTTTCATTCACATGCTCCCTCACAGCTCTTCTGAAAGATGTTTCATTCGCATGCTCCCTCACAGCTCTTCTGACAGATGTTTCATTCGCATGCTCCCCCACAGCTCTTCTGACAGATGTTTCATTCACATGCTCCCTCACAGCTCTTCTGACAGATGTTTCATTCACATGCTCCCTCACAGCTCTCCTGACAGATGTTTCTGCATTTTCTCTGTTGTGGGTGTCTCTCTCGCTCGCTCTATCTCTCTTTAGTTCCACTACTTTCTTTCTTTCCCTTTCCCCAACTTTATCTACAACATTATCCCCCTTTTATCGCCTCTCTCTCTCTCTCCCCCCCCCCCCCCCTCCCAGTGATGGCGACCCGCCAGCTGCCAGTCAACAACCTTGCCAACCTGCCCACGGGCATCTAAGCTCTATACTCGGCCTTGACTCAGGATGGTAAGTTGGTGGTTGAAGATATCCCTCTAGTGGTGTGGGGGCTGTGCTTTGGCAAAGTGGGTGGGGTTATATCCTTCCTGTTTGGCCCTGTCCGGGGGTGTCATCGGATGGGGCCACAGTGTCTCCTGACCCCTCCTGTCTCAGCCTCCAGTATTTATGCTGCAGTAGTTTATGTGTCGGGGGGCTAGGGTCAGTTTGTTATATCTGGAGTACTTCTCCTGTCCTATCCGGTGCCTTGAGTGAATTTAAGTATGCTCTCTCTAATTCTCTCTTTCTCTCTTTCTTTCTCTCTCTCGGAGGACTTGAGCCCTAGGACCATGCCCCAGGACTACCTGACATGATGACTCCTTGCTGTCCCCAGACCACCTGGCGTGCTGTGATTATTATTATTTGACCATGCTGGTCATTTATGAACATTTGAACATCTTGGCCATGTTCTGTTATAGTCTCCACCCGGCACAGCCAGAAGAGGACTGGCCACCCCTCATAGCCTGGTTCCTCTCTAGGTTTCTTCCTAGGTTTTGGCCTTTCAAGGGAGTTTTTCCTAGCCACCGTGCTTCTACACCTGCATTGCTTGCTGTTTGGGGTTTTAGGCTGGGTTTCTGTACAGCACTTTGAGATATCAGCTGATGTACGAAGGGCTATATAAATACATTTGATTTGATTTGATATGTCACCACCAACAGCAAGAATCCCTCAGGGAAGCTGATCATATCACAGGGAGACATCGTCCTAGCCTCCAACTAGTAACATACACCCAATTATTCTCACCAACTGTCCTCTCTCCTGTCCTCTCTCATATCCTTTCCCCTGTCCTCTCTCTGTCATGTACTGTCATGTTGTGTCTTGTCTCTGTCCTTTCCCTTCACCCTGTCTCCCTCTGCTGGTCGTTGTTAGGTTACCTTTTCTCCCCCACTTTCCCCCAGCTGTTCCTTATCTCCTCTAAATACCCATTCGCCCCGTTTCCCACCTGTTCCCTTTTTCCCTCTGATTAGGTCCCTATATCTCTCTCTGTTTCTGTTCCTGTCCTTGTCGGATTCTTGTTTGTTGTGTTTCATGCCTGAGCCAGACTATCGTCATGTTTGCTGTAACCTTGTCCTGTCCTGTCGGAATCTGCCGGTCTATCTGAGCCTACCTATGTTTGGTTATTAAAGAAGCTCTGTTTAAGTTAGTTCGCTTTTGGGTCCTCATTCACTCACCATAACAGAAGAATCCGACCAAGAATGGACCCAGCGACTTCGGATCCTCTCCACTCAGCCGTCGGGATCCAGGGAGCGATGCTAGGCAGACACGAGCAGGAAGTGTCTGCTGCTCGACATGCCGTTGAGACCCTGGCCACCCAAGTCTCCAACCTCACAGAACAGGTTCACCATCTCCGCCTCGATCCACCGGCCACTTCCAGGGCTTTCGAATCTCCGGAGCCCAGAATCAATAACCCGCCGTGTTACTCTGGGGAGCCCACTGAATGCCGCTCGTTCCTCACCCAGTGTGATATTGTGTTTTCTCTCCAGCCCAACACTTACTCCAGGAGCACTGCTCGTGTCGCCTACGTCATATCTCTCCTTATTGGACGGGCTCGTGAGTGGGGCACGGCAATCTGGGAGGCAAGGGCTGAGTGTACTAACCAGTATCAAGACTTTAAGGAGGAGATGATACGGGTTTTTGATCGATCTGTTTTTGGGGAGGAGGCTTCCAGGGCCCTGTCTTCCCTATGTCAAGGCAATCGATCCATAACAGACTACTCTATTGAGTTTCGCACTCTTGCTGTCTCCAGTGGCTGGAACGAGCCGGCCTTGCTCGCTCGTCTTCTGGAGGGTTTCCGCGCAGAGGTAAAGGATGAGATTCTCTCCCGGGAGGTTCCTTCCAGCGTGGATTCCTTGATTGAACTCGCTATTCGCATTGAGCGACGGGTTGATCTTCGTCACCGAGCTCGTGGAAAGGAGCTCGCGCTCTCCGTCGCCTCCCTCTCCGCATCACTACCATCTTCCTCTGCCGGCTCGGGTGCTGAGCCCATGCAGCTGGGAGGTATCCGCATCTCGACTAAGGAGAGGGAACGGAGAATCACCAACCGCCTCTGTCTCTATTGCGGTTCCGCTGGTCATTTTGTCACTTCATGTCCAGTAAAAGGCCAGAGCTCGTCAGTAAGCGGAGGGCTACTGGTGAGCGCTACTACTCCTGTCTCTCCTTCAAGATCCTGCACTACCTTGTCGGTCCATCTACGCTGGACCGGTTCGTCAGCTTCCTGCAGTGCCTTAATAGACTCTGGGGCGGAGGGCTGTTTTATGGACGAGACCTGGGCTCGGGAACATGACATTCCTCTCAGACAGTTAAAGGAGCCCACGGCCTTGTTCGCTCTGGATGGTAGTCCTCTCCCCAGGATTCAGCGTGAGACGCTACCTTTAACCCTCACTGTTTCTGGTAATCATAGTGAAACCATTTCTTTTTTAATTTTTCGTTCACCTTTTACACCTGTTGTTTTGGGCCATCCCTGGCTAGTTTGTCATAATCCTTCCATTAATTGGTCTAGTAATTCTATCCTCTCCTGGAACGTCTCTTGTCATGTGAAATGTTTAATGTCTGCTATCCCTCCTGTTTCCTCTGTCTCTTCTTCACAGGAGGAGCCTGGTGATTTGACAGGGGTGCCGGAGGAATATCACGATCTGCGCACGGTGTTCAGTCGGTCCAGGGCCACCTCTCTTCCTCCACACCGGTCGTATGATTGTAGTATTGATCTCCTTCCGGGAACCACCCCCCCCCCCGGGGTAGACTATACTCTCTGTCGGCTCCCGAACGTAAGGCTCTCGAAGATTATTTGTCTGTAGCTCTTGACGCCGGTACCATAGTCCCCTCCTCCTCTCCCGCCGGAGCGGGGTTTTTTTTTGTCAAGAAGAAGGACGGGTCTCTGCGCCCCTGCATAGATTATCGAGGGCTGAATGACATAACAGTGAAGAATCGTTATCCGCTTCCTCTTATGTCTTCAGCCTTCGAGATCCTGCAGGGAGCCAGGTTTTTCACTAAGTTGGACCTTCGTAACGCTTACCATCTCGTGCGCATCAGGGAGGGGGACGAGTGGAAGACGGCGTTTAACACTCCGTTAGGGCACTTTGAATACCGGGTTCTTCCTTTCGGCCTCGCTAACGCTCCAGCTGTCTTTCAGGCATTAGTCAATGATGTCCTGAGAGACATGCTGAACATCTTTGTTTTCGTTTACCTTGACGATATCCTGATTTTTTTCACCGTCACTCCAGATTCATGTTCAGCACGTTCGACGTGTCCTCCAGCGCCTTTTAGAGAATTGTCTTTTTGTGAAGGCTGAGAAGTGCACTTTTCATGCCTCCTCCGTCACATTTCTCGGTTCTGTTATTTCCGCTGAAGGCATTAAGATGGATCCCGCTAAGGTCCAAGCTGTCATTGATTGGCCCGTCCCTAAGTCACGCTTCGAGCTGCAGCGCTTTCTCGGCTTCGCGAACTTCTATCGTCGTTTCATCCGTAATTTCGGTCAGGTGGCAGCTCCTCTCACAGCCCTTACTTCTGTCAAGACGTGCTTTAAGTGGTCCGTTTCCGCCCAGGGAGCTTTTGATCTCCTCAAGAATCGTTTTACATCCGCTCCTATCCTTGTTACACCTGACGTCTCTAGACAGTTCGTTGTCGAGGTTGACGCGTCAGAGGTGGGCGTGGGAGCCATCCTTTCTCAGCGCTCCCTCTCTGACGACAAGGTCCACCCATGCGCGTATTTTTCTCATCGCCTGTCGCCGTCGGAACGTAACTATGATGTGGGTAACCGCGAACTGCTCGCCATCCGGTTAGCCCTAGGCGAATGGCGACAGTGGTTGGAGGGGGCGACCGTTCCTTTTGTCGTTTGGACTGACCATAGGAACCTTGAGTACATCCGTTCTGCCAAACGACTTAATGCGCGTCAGGCGCGTTGGGCGCTGTTTTTCGCTCGTTTCGAGTTCGTGATTTCTTATCGTCCGGGCTCTAAGAACACCAAGCCTGATGCTTTGTCTCGTCTCTTCAGTTCTTCAGTAGCCTCCACTGACCCCGAGGGGATTCTCCCTGAGGGGCGTGTTGTCGGGTTGACTGTCTGGGGAATTGAGAGGCAGGTAAAACAAGCGCTCACTCACACTCCGTCGCCGCGCGCTTGTCCTAGGAACCTTCTTTTCGTTCCCGTTCCTACTCGTCTGGCCGTTCTTCAGTGGGCTCACTCTGCCAAGTTAGCCGGCCACCCTGGCGTTCGGGGTACGCTTGCTTCCATTCGCCAGCGTTTTTGGTGGCCCACCCGGGAGCTTGACACGCGTCGTTTCGTGGCTGCTTGTTCGGTCTGCGCGCAGACTAAGTCCGGTAACTCTCCTCCTGCCGGCCGTCTCAGGCCGCTTCCTATTCCCTCTCGACCGTGGTCTCACATCGCCTTAGATTTTGTCACCGGACTGCCTTCGTCAGCGGGGAAGACTGTTATTCTTACGGTTGTCGATAGGTTCTCTAAGGCGGCTCATTTCATTCCCCTTGCTAAGCTTCCTTCTGCTAAAGAGACGGCACAAATCATCATCGAGAATGTTTTCAGAATTCATGGCCTTCCGTCAGACGTCGTTTCGGACAGAGGTCCGCAATTCACGTCTCAATTTTGGAGGGAGTTTTGCCGTTTGATTGGGGCTTCCGTCAGTCTCTCTTCCGGCTTTCACCCCCAGTCTAACGGTCAAGCAGAACGGGCCAATCAGACTATTGGTCGCATCTTACGCAGTCTTTCTTTTCGTAACCCTGCGTCTTGGTCAGAACAGCTCCCCTGGGCAGAATACGCCCACAACTCGCTTCCTTCGTCTGCGACCGGGCTATCTCCTTTTCAGAGTAGCCTCGGGTACCAGCCTCCGCTGTTCTCATCTCAGTTCGCCGAGTCCAGCGTCCCCTCCGCTCAGGCTTTTGTCCAACGTTGCGAGCGCACCTGGAAGAGGGTCAGGTCTGCACTTTGCTGTTATAGGACGCAGACTGTGAGGGCTGCTAATAAGCGTAGAACTAAGAGTCCTAGATATTGTCGCGGTCAGAGAGTTTGGCTCTCCACTCAGAACCTTCCCCTTAAGACGGCTTCTCGCAAGTTGACCCCGCGGTTCATTGGTCCGTTCCGTATTTCTCGGGTCATTAATCCTGTCGCAGTTCGACTTCTTCTTCCGCGATACCTTCGTCGCGTCCACCCGGTCTTCCATGTCTCCTGCATCAAGCCCGTCCTTCGCGCCCCCGCTCGTCTTCCCCCCCCCCCCCCCCATCCTTGTCGAGGGCGCACCCATCTACAGGGTCCGTAGAATTTTGGACATGCGTCCTCGGGGCCGTGGTCACCAGTACCTCGTAGATTGGGAGGGGTACGGTCCTGAGGAGAGGAGTTGGGTTCCCTCTCGGGACGTGCTGGACCGTGCGCTGATCGAGGATTTCCTCCGTTGCCGCCAGGTTTCCTCCTCGAGTGCGCCAGGAGGCGCTCGGTGAGTGGGGGGGTACTGTCATGTACTGTCATGTTGTGTCTTGTCTCTGTCCTTTCCCTTCACCCTGTCTCCCTCTGCTGGTCGTTGTTAGGTTACCTTTTCTCCCCCGCTTTCCCCCAGCTGTTCCTTGTCTCCTCTAACTACCCATTCACCCCGTTTCCCACCTGTTCCCTTTTTCCCTCTGATTAGGTCCCTATATCTCTCTCTGTTTCTGTTCCTGTCCTTGTCGGATTCTTGTTTGTTGTGTTTCATGCCTGAGCCAGACTATCGTCATGTTTGCTGTAACCTTGTCCTGTCCTGTCGGAATCTGCCAGTCTATCTGAGCCTACCTATGTTTGGTTATTAAAGAAGCTCTGTTTAAGTTAGTTCGCTTTTGGGTCCTCATTCACTCACCATAACACTCTCATGTTCTCTCTCCTGTCCTCTCTCATGTCCTCACTCCTGTCCTCTCTCATGTCCTCTCTCCTGTCCTCTCTCCTATCCTCTCTCCTGTCCTCTCTCCTGTCCTCTCTCCTGTCCTCTCTCCTATCCTCTCTCCTGTCCTCTCGCCTATCCTCTCGCCTATCCTCTCTCCTGTCCTCTCTCCTGTCCTCTCTCCTGTCCTCTCTCATATCCTCTCTACTGTCCTCTCTCATGTCCTCTATCATATCCTCTCTCCTGTCCTCTCTCCTTTCTCCTGTCCTCTCTCATATCCTTTCTCCTGTTCTCTCTCCTGTCCTCTCTCCTGTCCTCTCTCCTGTCCTCTCTCCTATCCTCTCTACTGTCCTCTCTCCTGTCCTCTCTCCTGTCCTCTCTCATGGTCTCTCTCCTGTCCTCTCTCATGTTCTCTGTCCTGTCCTCTCTCCTGTCCTCTCTCCTGTCCTCTCTCCTGTCCTCTCTCATATCCTCTCTACTGTCCTCTCTCATGTCCTCTATCATGTCCTCTATCATGTCCTCTCTCCTGTCCTCTCTCCTTTCCTCTCTCCTGTCCTCTCTCATGTCCTCTCTCATGTCCTCTCTCATGTCCTCTCTCATGTCCTCTCTCCTGTCCTCTCTCATGTCCTCTCTCATGTCCTCTCTCCTGTCCTCTCTCCTGTCCTCTCTCATGTCCTCTCTCATGTCCTCTCTCCACGCGAATACGCACGCACGCACACACACACACACACACACACATTTGCCTTCATCCTCAAAACAGAACCCACAGGTACACACACCTCCTCTCTCTGTTAGTTTTGTTATCCTCTTCAAACAATCATTGAAACTAGCTGCTGTCTTTCATTTACCCTCTCACCCCATTCTCTCTTTCTGTCGTTCATTTACCCTCTCACCCCATTCTCTCTTTCTGTCTTTCATTTACCCTCTCACCCCATTCTCTCTTTCTGTCTTTCATTTACCCTCTCACCCCACTCTCTCTTTCTGTCGTTCATTTACCCTCTCACCCCATTCTCTCTTTCATCTCATATTGTTGAGGAAAGTCTCATGTCATGCTCAGAGAGCCCTGTAGACGGCCCTATAGAGAGCCCTGTAGACGGCCCTATAGAGAGCCCTGTAGACGGCCCTGTAGACAGCCCTATAGAGAGCCCTGTAGACGGCCCTATAGAGAGCCCTGTAGAGAGCCCTGTAGACGGCCCTATAGAGAGCCCCGTAGAGAGCCCTGTAGACGGCCCTGTAGAGAGCCCTGTAGACGGCCCTGTAGAGAGCCCTGTAGACGGCCCTGTAGAGAGCCCTGTAGACAGCCCTGTAGACGGCCCTGTAGAGAGCCCTGTAGACGGCCCTGTAGACGGCCCTGTAGAGAGCCCTGTAGAGAGCCCTGTGGACAGCCCTGTAGACGGTCCTGTAGACGGCCCTGTAGACGGCCCTGTAGACGGCCCTGTAGAGAGCCCTGTAGAGAGCCCTGTAGAGAGCCCTGTAAGAGCCCTGTAGACGGCCCTGTAGAGAGCCCTGTAGACAGCCCTGTGGACAGCCCTGTAGACAGCCCTGTGGACAGCCCCGTAGACAGCCCTGTGGACAGCCCTGTAGAGAGCCCGGTAGAGAGCCCTGTAGACAGCCCTGTGGACAGCCCTATTGAGCCTGTCTTTAGTATTCTAGCATTGATTGAGCCTGATGTATCTATCTATAGGCCTTTATTAGATTCATTACCAAGCCAGTGATCCAGCTCTCAACTCTGGAACAATGTTGTCTCTGCATTTACACAACTACTACTAATGAGGTCTCTGTGCTTCCCCCGTTCATCTCTTCATTCCTCATACAATCTAAATCTGGGGCAGAGATCATTTCAAGCCACCGCTCGCTCTTCTCACTCTGACGTCAGTCGAACTTTAGGGAAACATTTTTAGGCTTTGTCACCGGGTTTCCCCCAGAGAGTACGGACACATTTAAACATCCTCTTTCTTTCCTATCGGTCGGTAGAAAACGTATGTAGTGCTGCATACACCTACATCCTCAAACAGCCCAACTAAAGGTTTCACCCACACCTTTAATCTGCCTGGTGACACCCACTCACCGCCACCCCCACCACACACACACACCTCCTACATCCTCAAACAGCCCAACTAAAGGTTTCACCCACACCTTTAATCTGCCAGGTGACACCCACTCACCGCCACCCCCACCACACACACACACCTCCTACATCCTCAAACAGCCCAACTAAAGGTTTCACCCACACCTTTAATCTGCCTGGTGACACCCACTCACCGCCACCCCCACCACACACACACACCTACATCCTCAAACAGCCCAACTAAAGGTTTCACCCACACCTTTAATCTGCCTGGTGACACCCACTCACCGCCACCCCCACCACACACACACACCTACATCCTCAAACAGCCCAACTAAAGGTTTCACCCACACCTTTAATCTGCCTGGTGACACCCACTCACCGCCACCCCCACCACACACACACACACCTACATCCTCAAACAGCCCAACTAAAGGTTTCACCCACACCTTTAATCTGCCTGGTGACACCCACTCACCGCCACCCCCACCACACACACACACCTACATCCTCAAACAGCCCAACTAAAGGTTTCACCCACACCTTTAATCTGCCTGGTGACACCCACTCACCGCCACCCCCACCACACACACACACCTCCTACATCCTCAAACAGCCCAACTAAAGGTTTCACCCACACCTTTAATCTGCCTGGTGACACCCACTCACCGCCACCCCCACCACACACACACACCTACATCCTCAAACAGCCCAACTAAAGGTTTCACCCACACCTTTAATCTGCCTGGTGACACCCACTCACCGCCACCCCCACCACACACACACACCTACATCCTCAAACAGCCCAACTAAAGGTTTCACCCACACCTTTAATCTGCCTGGTGACACCCACTCACCGCCACCCCCACCACACACACACACCTCCTACATCCTCAAACAGCCCAACTAAAGGTTTCACCCACACCTTTAATCTGCCTGGTGACACCCACTCACCGCCACCCCCACCACACACACACCTCCTACATCCTCAAACAGCCCAACTAAAGGTTTCACCCACACCTTTAATCTGCCTGGTGACACCCACTCACCGCCACCCCCACCACACACACACACCTCCTACATCCTCAAACAGCCCAACTAAAGGTTTCACCCACACCTTTAATCTGCCTGGTGACACCCACTCACCGCCACCCCCACCACACACACACACCTACATCCTCAAACAGCCCAACTAAAGGTTTCACCCACACCTTTAATCTGCCTGGTGACACCCACTCACCGCCACCCCCACCACACACACACACCTACATCCTCAAACAGCCCAACTAAAGGTTTCACCCACACCTTTAATCTGCCTGGTGACACCCACTCACCGCCACCCCCACCACACACACACACCTACATCCTCAAACAGCCCAACTAAAGGTTTCACCCACACCTTTAATCTGCCTGGTGACACCCACTCACCGCCACCCCCACCACACACACACACCTCCTACATCCTCAAACAGCCCAACTAAAGGTTTCACCCACACCTTTAATCTGCCTGGTGACACCCACTCACCGCCACCCCCACCACACACACACACCTACATCCTCAAACAGCCCAACTAAAGGTTTCACCCACACCTTTAATCTGCCTGGTGACACCCACTCACCGCCACCCCCACCACACACACACCTACATCCTCAAACAGCCCAACTAAAGGTTTCACCCACACCTTTAATCTGCCTGGTGACACCCACTCACCGCCACCCCCACCACACACACACACCTCCTACATCCTCAAACAGCCCAACTAAAGGTTTCACCCACACCTTTAATCTGCCTGGTGACACCCACTCACCGCCACCCCCACCACACACACACCTCCTACATCCTCAAACAGCCCAACTAAAGGTTTCACCCACACCTTTAATCTGCCTGGTGACACCCACTCACCGCCACCCCCACCACACACACACACCTCCTACATCCTCAAACAGCCCAACTAAAGGTTTCACCCACACCTTTAATCTGCCTGGTGACACCCACTCACCGCCACCCCCACCACACACACACACCTACATCCTCAAACAGCCCAACTAAAGGTTTCACCCACACCTTTAATCTGCCTGGTGACACCCACTCACCGCCACCCCCACCACACACACACACCTACATCCTCAAACAGCCCAACTAAAGGTTTCACCCACACCTTTAATCTGCCTGGTGACACCCACTCACCGCCACCCCCACCACACACACACACCTACATCCTCAAACAGCCCAACTAAAGGTTTCACCCACACCTTTAATCTGCCTGGTGACACCCACTCACCGCCACCCCCACCACACACACACACACCTACATCCTAAAACAGCCCAACTAAAGGTTTCACCCACACCTTTAATCTGCCTGGTGACACCCACTCACCGCCACCCCCACCACACACACACACCTCCTACATCCTCAAACAGCCCAACTAAAGGTTTCACCCACACCTTTAATCTGCCTGGTGACACCCACTCACCGCCACCCCCACCACACACACACACCTCCTACATCCTCAAACAGCCAACTAAGGTTTCACCACACGCACTGCCAAACTTCTGAATAAACTGAGCAACAAATAAACAACACAGTCCGTCTCCACACTTCTAAACCCTAATCAATCACATTTAACTCTCAGATAGTATTATAAAACCAAGTTGCTGCTGCTGTTATCTTGTATTGTTAGCGTTGTATCGTTAGTGTTGTATCGTTAGTGTTGTATCGTTAGAGTTGTATTGTTAGAGTTGTATTGTTAGAGTTGTATTGTTAGAGTTGTATCGTTAGTGTTGTATCGTTAGTGTTGTATCGTTAGTGTTGTATCGTTAGTGTTGTATCGTTAGTGTTGTACAGTTAGTGTTGTACCGTTAGTGTTGTACAGTTAGTGTTGTACCGTTAGTGTTGTATCGTTAGTGTTGTATAGTTAGTGTTGTATCGTTAGTGTTGTATAGTTAGTGTTGTATAGTTAGTGTTGTATTGTTAGAGTTGTATCGTTAGTGTTGTATCGTTAGTGTTGTATCGTTAGTGTTGTATAGTTAGTGTTGTATAGTTAGTGTTGTATCGTTAGTGTTGTATCGTTAGTGTTGTATCGTTAGAGTTGTATCGTTAGAGTTGCATCGTTAGTGTTGTATCGTTAGTGTTGTATCGTTAGTGTTGTATCGTTAGTGTTGTATCGTTAGTGTTGTATCGTTAGTGTTGTATAGTTAGTGTTGTATCGTTAGTGTTGTATCGTTAGTGTTGTATCGTTAGTGTTGTACCGTTAGTGTTGTACCGTTAGTGTTGTACCGTTAGTGTTGTACAGTTAGTGTTGTACCGTTAGTGTTGTACCGTTAGTGTTGTATCGTTAGTGTTGTATCGTTAGTGTTGTACAGTTAGTGTTGTACAGTTAGTGTTGTACCGTTAGTGTTGTACAGTTAGTGTTGTACAGTTAGTGTTGTACAGTTAGTGTTGTACCGTTAGTGTTGTACCGTTAGTGTTGTATCGTTAGTGTTGTATCGTTAGTGTTGTATCGTTAGTGTTGTATCGTTAGTGTTGTATCTTTAGTGTTGTATCGTTAGTGTTGTATAGTTAGAGTTGTACAGTTAGTGTTGTATCGTTGTTAGTGTTGTATCGTTAGTGTTGTACAGTTAGTGTTGTATCGTTAGTGTTGTATTGATAGTGTTGTATTGACGGAGTTTTGTTTATGAATGATCTTTCCCAGGATATGTTTCTTGTTGGACATCCAGCATCACAGGGCGCGGGGAAGCAGGGCGTGGCCAGTTCCACAGGTCAGATGGCTGCCATCTTGGCTCAGGTCAGTACTGTTTGGACACAAAATGGAGGAAAAGGTAGCCATAGTTACTTCTTGGCAGATAGTGGTTTTGAGATAGTGGTCATATACACAATATATACAAAAGTATGTGGACACCCCTTCAAATTACTCACTGTGACTATTTTAGCTACAACCGTTGGTGACAGGTATATAAAATTGAGCACACAGCCATGCAATCTCCATTGACAAACTGTCCTCACTTGCAACACTCACTACCGAGTTCCAAACTGCCTCTGGAAGCAACGTCTGAGCTTCATGAAATGGGTTTCCATGGCCGAGCAGCCGCACACAAGCCTAAGAGCACCATGTGCAATTCCAAGTGTCGGCTGGAGTGGTGTAAAACTCGCCGCCTTTGGACTCTGGAGCAGTGGAAACGCGCTCTCTGGAGTGATGAATCACTCTTCACCATCTGGCAGTCCAACGGAATAATCTGGGTTTGGCGGAGGCCGGAGAACGCTACCTGCCCCAATGCATAGTGCCAACTGTAAAGTTTGGTGGAGGAGGAATAATGGTCTGGGGCTGTTTTTCATGGTTTGGACTAGGCCCCTTAGTTCCAGTGAAGGGAAATCTTAAAGCTGCAGCATACCATGACATTCTAGATGATTTTGTGCTTCCAACTTTGTGGCAACAGTTTGGGGAAGACCATTTCCTGTTTCAGCATGACAGTGCCCCTGTGCATAAAGCGAGGTCCATACAGAAATGGTTTGTCGAGATCGGTGTGGAAGAACTTGACTGGCCTGCACAGAGCCCTGACCTCAACCCCATCGAACACCATTGGGATGAATTGGAACGCTGACTGCGAGCCAGGCCTAATCGCCCAACATCAGTGCCTGACCTCACTAATACTCTTGTGGCTGAATGGAAGCAAGTCCCCGCAGCAATGTTCCAATATCTAGTGGAAAGTCTTCGCAGAAGAGTGGTTGCTGTTATAACAGAAAAGAGGGGACCAACTCCATATTAATGTCCATCATTTTGGAATGAGATGTAGGCCAAGCAGGTGTCCACATACTTTTGGTCATGTTATGTAAGTTAGTCTGTGTGCAATCCAAACCTCTACTCAAGAAGATGTACGGTATAGCCTACAGGCAACCCCATGAAGATGTACAGTATAGCACACAGGCAACCCCATGAAGATGTACAGTATAGCCTACAGGCAACCCCATGAAGATGTACAGTATAGCCTACAGGCAACCCCATGAAGATGTACAGTATAGCCTACAGGCAACCCCATGAAGATGTACAGTATAGCCTACAGGCAACCCCATGAAGATGTACAGTATAGCCTATAGGCAACCCCATGAAGATGTACAGTATAGCCTATAGGCAACCCCATGAAGATGTACAGTATAGCCTACAGGCACCCCCATGAAGATGTACAGTATAGCCTACAGGCAACCCCATGAAGATGTACAGTATAGGCAACCCCATGAAGATGTACAGTATAGCCTACAGGCAACCCCATGAAGATGTACAGTATAGCCTACAGGCAACCCCATGAAGATGTACAGTATAGCCTACAGGCACCCCCATGAAGATGTACAGTATAGCCTACAGGCACCCCCATGAAGATGTACAGTATAGCCTACAGGCAACCCCATGAAGATGTACAGTATAGCCTACAGGCACCCCCATGAAGATGTACAGTATAGCCTACAGGCAACCCCATGAAGATGTACAGTATAGCCTACAGGCACCCCCATGAAGATGTACAGTATAGCCTACAGGCAACCCCATGAGAATGTACAGTATAGCCTACAGGCAACCCATGAAGATGTACAGTATAGCCTATAGGCAACCCCATGAAGATGTACAGTATAGCTTACAGGCACCCCATGAAGATGTACAGTATAGGCAACCCCATGAAGATGTACAGTATAGCCTACAGGCAACCCCATGAAGATGTACAGTATAGCCTACAGGCACCCCCATGAAGATGTACAGTATAGCCTACAGGCAACCCCATGAAGATGTACAGTATAGCCTACAGGCACCCCCATGAAGATGTACAGTATAGCCTACAGGCAACCCCATGAAGATGTACAGTATAGCCTACAGGCACCCCCATGAAGATGTACAGTATAGCCTACAGGCAACCCCATGAAGATGTACAGTATAGCCTACAGGCACCCCCATGAAGATGTACAGTATAGCCTACAGGCAACCCCATGAAGATGTACAGTATAGCCTACAGGCACCCCCATGAAGATGTACAGTATAGCCTACAGGCAACCCCATGAAGATGTACAGTATAGCCTACAGGCAACCCCATGAAGATGTACAGTATAGCCTACAGGCACCCCCATGAAGATGTACAGTATAGCCTACAGGCAACCCCATGAAGATGTACAGTATAGCCTACAGGCAACCCCATGAAGATGTACAGTATAGCCTACAGGCACCCCCATGAAGATGTACAGTATAGCCTACAGGCAACCCCATGAAGATGTACAGTATAGCCTACAGGCAACCCCATGAAGATGTACAGTATAGCCTACAGGCAACCCCATGAAGATGTACAGTATAGCCAATAGGCAACCCCATGAAGATGTACAGTATAGCCTACAGGCAACCCCATGAAGATGTACAGTATAGCCTACAGGCACCCCCATGAAGATGTACAGTATAGCCTACAGGCAACCCCATGAAGATGTACAGTATAGCCTACAGGCAACCCCATGAAGATGTACAGTATAGCCTACAGGCAACCCCATGAAGATGTACAGTATAGCCTACAGGCAACCCCATGAAGATGTACAGTATAGGCAACCCCATGAAGATGTACAGTATAGCCTACAGGCAACCCCATGAAGATGTACAGTATAGCCTACAGGCAACCCCATGAAGATGTACAGTATAGCCTACAGGCAACCCCATGAAGATGTACAGTATAGCCTACAGGCAACCCCATGAAGATGTACAGTATAGCCTACAGGCAACCCCATGAAGATGTACAGTATAGCCTACAGGCAACCCCATGAAGATGTACAGTATAGCCTACAGGCAACCCCATGTAACTATTTAAATGAACCAATGCATTTACAATGCCAAGGTGTTGATCAGCAGCGGTAGAGTAGTGCACGCCAGACTCTGCTGACCTTTTGTGAGTGGTAGTGGGTTCACAGACACATACTGGGATGTTCTGGGGATGAAGCTACAGCCGGCCAGCTCTTCTACACCAGTCTGTCCTCACACGAACTGGAGCCCAACAGTGGTGCACTGAAGGCATTGTTATACCATCGTAGTGATGGTACCAGATTCTAGTTGCTGGAGGAGATGAATATATTAGAAGGGCATTCATTAAAAACATAATTAGCATACATATAAAATACTGTGCTGTGTTATTAAATTTTAGCGTTTTTCAAGTAGTTCTTGTCCTAGAAATAAATTGGACTCAAGTGAGTAGGCTTTAAAACGGGAGTTATCGTATGTCTGCTGTTGTCTGTTTGTGTATGTGTTCTGTGTGTGTGCTGTGTGTGTGTTCTGAGTGTGTGTGTGTGTTCTGTATATGCTGGGTGTGTGTGTGTGTTCGGTGTGTATTCGGTGTGTGTGTTCTGTGTGTGTGTGTGTGTGTGTGTGTGTGTGTCTGTTCTGTGTGTGTGTTCTGTATATGTTGGGTGTGTGTGTGTGTTCCGAGTGTGTGTTCCGAGTGTGTGTTCTGTGTGTGTGTTCTCTGTGTGTGTGTTCTCTGTGTGTGTGTTCTGTGTGTGTGTGTTCTGTGTGTGTGTGTTCTGTGTGTGTGTGTGTGTGTTCTGTGTGTGTTGGGTGTGTGTGTGTGTGTTCTGTATATGTTGGGTGTGTGTGTGTGTGTGTGTGTTCGGTGTGTGTGTTCGGTGTGTGTGTTCGGTGTGTGTGTTCGGTGTGTGTGTTCCGAGTGTGTGTTCTGTGTGTGTGTTTTCTGTGTGTGTGTTTTCTGTGTGTGTGTTCTCTGTGTGTGTGTGTTCTCTGTGTGTGTGTGTTCTCTGTGTGTGTGTTCTCTGTGTGTGTGTGTTCTCTGTGTGTGTGTTCTGTGTGTGCGTTCTGTGTGTGTGTTCTGTGTGTGTTGGGTGTGTGTGTTTGTTTGCCCTGATTATCAGATTAGAGCTCATAATTGTACTTTTTGGCAGGCATCTGAGCTTTAATTTGGACTAATTCTCTTTCTCTGTCCCTGTCTGGATTTCCCTCCAAATCATTGCCAACATTCTGTCTCTCGTCCTCCCCTCAACCAGTCTGTTTTATCATTGCATTGCATTGAACTCTTTCAGCTACTATTTAGTGTAGAGTCAGGCAGTGTTAATGTCCTCTATGGGCATATAGTTTAACCCACTAGAGTCGATTGATACACCAGTGTGTCAATCTAAATTACATAACAAAAGAATCCCCATTAAGTTTAAGCTAGAGTTTCAGCTAGAGTTTCAGTGAGTTTCGGTCTAGGACATAGCAGGGGACAACAGAAACAGCTCCCCTCTTTGTGTGTGTGCTTGTGTATTTGTCTGTGCTTGTGTATTTGTGTGTGTGCTTGTGTATTTGTGTGTGCTTGTGTATTTGTGTGTGTGCTTGTGTATTTGTGTGTGTGCTTGTGTATTTGTGTGTGCTTGTGTATTTGTGTGTGCTTGTGTATTTGTGTGTGCTTGTGTATTTGTGTGTGTGCGCTTGTGTATTTGTGTGTGCTTGTGTATTTGTGTGTGCTTGTGTATTTGTGTGTGTGCTTGTGTATTTGTGTGTGTGCTTGTGTGTGTGCTTGTGTGTGTGCTTGTGTATTTGTGTGTGTGCTTGTGTATTTGTGTGTGTGCTTGTGTATTTGTGTGTGTGCTTGTGTATTTGTGTGTGCGTGTAATTGTGTGTGCGTGTAATTGTGTGTGCGTGTATTTGTGTGTGTATTTGTGTATTTGTGTGTGCGTGCCCATCCGTGCTAGCATTAGCTAGAGGAGAGGAGTCTGACACTCACTCAGCGTTCAATCTGTTTCAGCTTACATAACCTCAATAACCATTTTCATCTCTACTGCTCCCTCCCATCCTCAGCTCCTCTCTCTGTTCCTCTGGGGCCCTGCCTGCCTGCCTCCCTCCCTCTCTCCCTGCCTCCCTTCCTGCCTGTCAGCCTGCCTCCCTCCCTTCCTGCCTGCCTCTCTCCCTGCCTCCCTCCATGCCTGTCAGCCTGCCTCCCTCTCTCCCTCCCTCCCTCCCTCCCTCCCTCCCTCCCTCCCTCCCTCCCTCCCTCCCTCCCTCCCTCCCTCCCTCCCTCCCTCCCTCCCTCCCTTCCTGCCTTCCTCCCTGCCTCCCTTCCAGCCTGTCAGCCTCCCTCCCTCCCTCTCTCCCTGCCTCCCTCTGCCTCCCTCCCTCCCCTCCCTCCCTCCCTCCCTCCCTCCCTCCCTCCCTCCCTCCCTCCCTCCCTCCCTCCCTCTCTCCCTGCCTCCCTCCCTCCCTCTCTCCCTCCCTCCCTCCCTCTCTCCCTGCCTCCCTCCCTCCCTCCCTCTCTCCCTGCCTCCCTCCCTCTCTCCCTGCCTCCCTCCCTCTCTCCCTCTCTCTCTCTCTCTCTCCCTCCCTCCCTCCCTCCCTCCCTCCCTCCCTCCCTCCCTCCCTCCCTCCCTGCCTCCCTCCCTCCCTCTCTCCCTCCCTCCCTGCCTGCCTCCCTCCATTTCTCCCTCTCTCTCTCCCTCCCTCCCTCCCTTCCTGGGTTTTTGCATCATGTGGTGGTGACATTAAATATTATAATCCTGGGCCTCATAGTGAGTTTAACCCATTCATGTCTATAATGGAAATGTCAAATATCCTTTAGTACACATTCTCTAAGCTTACTGATGGACAAATCTGAAGACATGTTTTAAATCGTCCAAAGCGTTTGTCTACAATGTGAGTTTTTGATATTTTACTACATTTTTTAATTTTACAAAAGTTTTTGAACACCTACTCATTCAAGGGTTTTTCTTTATTTTTACTATTTTCTTCATTGTAGAATAATAGTGAAGACATCAAAACTATGAAATAACACATGGTATCATGCAGTAACCAAAACAGTGTTAAACACATATAGTTATGTATGATATTATTTAAATAGCCACCTTTTGCCTTGATGACAAACTGCCCCACAGTTTGGGAACCACTGTTTTATGGAAGCAAGAAGCCTCTCTTCCGTGCCTGATCCCTGTTTTGCAAGGCTGCTCTTCCTGAACTGTTAATTGGAATGTTAGCGTCTTGCCAGAGAGAAATGTGTTCCTTTGTTTCAGCTAGAACTCCCTAAACCCACTGGCCTAGTCTGATCAGTCCGCCTCTTCATTACAATGAATTGGATTCATCAGTGGAGCTGCAGAAGGGGAGCACAGAGCAGCGGACCCTAAAATATTATGAGAGAGGTGTAGTCCCTGTAGTCTGTATCATTATGAGTTATGGAACTAGAGAGGTGTGGTCCCTGTAGTCTGTCATTATGAGTTATGGAACTAGGGAGGTGTGGTCCCTGTATTCTGTATCATTATGAGTTATGGAACTAGAGAGGTGTGGTCCCTGTAGTCTGTCATTATGAGTTATGGAACTAGAGAGGTGTAGTCCCTGTATTCTGTATCATTATGAGTTATGGAACTAGGGAGGTGTGGTCCCTGTATTCTGTATCATTATGAGTTATGGAACTAGAGAGGTGTAGTCCCTGTAGTCTGTATCATTATGAGTTATGGAACTAGAGAGGTGTAGTCCCTGTAGTCTGTATCATTATGAGTTATGGAACTAGAGAGGTGTAGTCCCTGTAGTCTGTATCATTATGAGTTATGGAACTAGAGAGGTGTAGTCCCTGTAGTCTGTATCATTATGAGTTATGGAACTAGGGAGGTGTGGTCCCTGTAGTCTGTATCATTATGAGTTATGGAACTAGAGAGGTGTGGTCCCTGTAGTCTGTCATTATGAGTTATGGAACTAGAGAGGTGTGGTCCCTGTATTCTGTATCATTATGAGTTATGGAACTAGGGAGGTGTGGTCCCTGTATTCTGTATCATTATGAGTTATGGAACTAGAGAGGTGTAGTCCCTGTAGTCTGTATCATTATGAGTTATGGAACTAGAGAGGTGTGGTCCCTGTATTCTGTATCATTATGAGTTATGGAACTAGAGAGGTGTGGTCCCTGTATTCTGTATCATTATGAGTTATGGAACTAGGGAGGTGTGGTCCCTGTATTCTGTATCATTATGAGTTATGGAACTAGAGAGGTGTAGTCCCTGTAGTCTGTCATTATGAGTTATGGAACTAGAGAGGTGTGGTCCCTGTATTCTGTATCATTATGAGTTATGGAACTAGGGAGGTGTGGTCCCTGTATTCTGTATCATTATGAGTTATGGAACTAGAGAGGTGTAGTCCCTGTAGTCTATCATTATGAGTTATGGAACTAGGGAGGTGTGGTCCCTGTATTCTGTATCATTATGAGTTATGGAACTAGAGAGGTGTAGTCCCTGTAGTCTGTCATTATGAGTTATGGAACTAGAGAGGTGTGGTCCCTGTATTCTGTATCATTATGAGTTATGGAACTAGAGAGGTGTAGTCCCTGTAGTCTGTATCATTATGAGTTATGGAACTAGAGAGGTGTGGTCCCTGTATTCTGTATCATTATGAGTTATGGAACTAGAGAGGTGTGGTCCCTATAGTCTATCATTATGAGTTATGGAACTAGAGAGGTGTGGTCCCTGTAGTCTGTATCAAATCAAATCAAATGTATTTATATAGCCCTTTGTACATCAGCTGATATCTCAAAGTGTTGTACAGAAACCCAGCCTAAAACCCCAAACAGCAAGCAATGCAGGTGTAGAAACACGGTGGCTAGGAAAAACTCCCTAGAAAGGCCAAAACCTAGGAAGAAACCTAGAGAGGAACCAGGCTATGTGAGGTGGCCAGTCCTCTTCTGGCTGTGCCGGGTGGAGATTATAACAGAACATGGCCAAGATGTTCAAATGTTCATAAATGACCAGCATGGTCCAATAATAATAAGGCAGAACAGTTGAAACTGGAGCAGCAGCACAGCCAGGTGGACTGGGGACAGCAAGGAGTCATCATGTCAGGTAGTCCTGAGGCGTGGTCCTAGGGCTCAGGTCCTCCGAGAGAGAGAAAGAAAGAGAGAAAGAGAGAATTAGAGAGAGCACACTTAAATTCACACAGGACACCGAATAGGACAGGAGAAGTACTCCAGATATAACAAACTGACCCTAGCCCCCCGACACATAAACTACTGCAGCATAAATACTGGAGGCTGAGACAGGAGGGGTCAGGAGACACTGTGGCCCCATCCGAGGACACCCCCGGACAGGGCCAAACAGGAAGTATATAACCCCACCCACTTTGCCAAAGCACAGCCCCCACACCACTAGAGGGATATCTTCAACCACCAACTCACCATCCTGAGTCAAGGCCGAGTATAGCCCACAAAGATCTCCGCCACGGCACAACCCAAGGGGGGGCGCCAAGCCAGACAGGAAGATCACATCAGTGACTCAACCCACTCAAGTGACGCACTCCTCCTAGGGACGGTATGAAAGAGCCCCAGTAAGCCAGTGACTCATCCCCTGTAATAGGGTTAGAGGCAGAGAATCCCAGTGGAAAGAGGGGAACCGGCCAGGCAGAGACAGCAAGGGCGGTTCGTTGCTCCAGAGCCTTTCTGTTCACCTTCCCACTCCTGGGCCAGACTACACTCAATCATATGACCCACTGAAGAGATGAGTCTCCAGTAAAGACTTAAAGGTTGAGACCGAGTTTGCGTCTCTTACATGGGTAGGCAGACCATTCCATAAAAATGGAACTCTATAGGAGAAAGCCCTGCTTCCAGCTGTTTGCTTAGAAATTCTAGGGACAATTAGGAGGCCTGCGTCTTGTGACCGCAGCGTACGTGTAGGTATGTACGACAGGACCAAATCAGAGAGATAGGTAGGAGAAAGCCCATGTAATGCTTTGTAGGTTAGCAGTAAAACCTTGAAATCAGCCCTTGCCTTGATAGGAAGCCAGTGTAGGGAGGCTAGCCCTGGAGTAATATGATCAAATTTTTTGGTTCTAGTCAGGATTCTAGCAGCCATATTTAGCACTAACTGAAGTTTATTTAGTGCTTTATCCGGGTAGCCGGAAAGTAGAGCATTGCAGTAGTCTAACCTAGAAGTGACAAAAGCATGGATTCATTTTTCTGCATCATTTTTGGACAGAAAGTTTCTGATTTTTGCAATGTTACGTAGATGTAAAAAAGCTGTCCGCAACAGCCTTTTCAAAAATTTTTGAGAGGAATGGAAGATTCGATATAGGCCGATAGTTTTTTATATTTTCTGGGTCAAGGTTTGGCTTTTTCAAGAGTGGCTTTATTACTGCCACTTTTAGTGAGTTTGGTACACATCCTGGTGAGATAGAGAGCTGTTTATTATGTTCAACAAAGGAGGGCCAAGCACAGGAAGCCGCTATTTCAGTAGTATCATTAGTATCATTATGAGTTATGGAACTAGAGAGGTGTAGTCCCTGTAGTCTGTATCATTATGAGTTATGGAACTGGAGAGGTGTGGTCCCTGTAGTCTGTGTCATTATGAGTTATGGAACTAGAGAGGTGTAGTCCCTGTAGTCTGTATCATTATGAGTTATGGAACTAGAGAGGTGTGGTCCTTGTAGTCTGTATTATTGTGAGTTATGGAACTAGGGAGAGGTAGTTCTTATAGCCTTTATCATGCTATCTCTCTCTTTAAGAGGGTGCTTTGTGTGTGTATATATATACTGTATATATACCAGAACTGTTTGGACACATCTACTCATTCAAAGGTTTTGCTTTATTTTTACTCTTTTCTACATTGTAGAATAAAAGTGAAGACATCAAAACTATGAAATAACACATATGGAATCATGTAGTAACCAAAATAGTGTCAAATAAATCAAAATATATTTAATATTTTAAATTCTTCAAAGTAGCAACCCTTTGCCTTGATGGCAGCTTTGCACACTCTTGGCCTTCTCTCAACCAGCTTCATGAGGTAGTCACCTGGAATGCATTACAATTAACAGGTGTGCCTTGTTAAAAGTTAATATATATATATATATATAGTGCATTCGGAAAGTATTCAGACCCCTTGGCTTTTTCCACATTTTGTTATGCTACAGCCTTATTCTAAAATGAATTAAATTACATTTTTTCCTCATCAGTCTACACACAATACCTCACAATGACAAAGCGAAAACAGGTTTCGAGAAATTTTAGAAAATGTATAAAAACAATTAAGCAGAAATACCTTATTTACATAAGTATTCAGACCCTTTGCTATGAGACTGGAAATTGATGTCAGGGTCATCCTGTTTCCATCGATCATCCTTGAGATGTTTCTACAACTTAATTCGAGTCCACCTGTGGTAAACTCAATTGATTCGACATGATTTGGAAAGAAACACACCTGTCTATATAAGGTCCCACAGTTGACAGTGCACGTCAGAGCAAAAACCAAGCCATGAGGTAGAAGGAATTGTCTGTAGAGCTCCGAGACATGATTGTGTCGTGGCACAGATCTGGGGAAGGATACCAAAACATTACTGCAGCATTGAAGGTCCCCAAGAACACAGTGGCCTCCATCATTCTTTTTTTTAAATTATTATAAAAAAAATTTAAAAAAATTAAAATACCCCTTTTTCGCCCCAATTTCGTGGTGTCCAATTGTTAGTAGCTACTATCTTGTCTCATCGCTACAACGCCCGTACGGGCTCGGGAGAGACGAAGGTTGGTGACCTCCATCATTCTTAAATGGAAGAAGTTTGGAACCACCAAGACTCTTCCTAGAGCTGGCCTCCCGGCCAAACTGAGCAATCGGGGGAGAAGGGTCAGGGAGGTGACCAAGAATCCGATGGTCATTCTGACAGAGTTCCAGAGTTTCTCTGTGGAGATGGGAGAACCTTCCAGAAGGACAACCATCTCTGCAGCCCTCCACCAATCAGGCCTTTATGGTAGAGTGGCCAGATAGAAGCCACTCCTCAGTAAAAGGCACATGACAGCTGCTTGGAATTTCCCAAAAGACACCTAAATGACTCTCGGACCATGAGAAACAAGATTCTCTGGTCTGATGAAACCAAGACTGAACCCTTTGGCCTGAATGCCAAGCGTCACATCTGGAGGAAACCTGGCACCATCCCTATGGTGAAGCATGGTGGTGGCAGCATCATGCTGTGGGGATGTTTTTCAGCGGCATGGACTGGGAGACTTGTTAGGATCGAGGGAAAGATGAGCAAAGTTCCGAGAGATTCTTGATGAAAACCTGCTCCAGAATGCTTAGGATTCACCTTCTATCAGGACAACAACCCTAAGCACACAGCCAAGACAGTGCAGGAGTGGCTTCTAATGTCTCTGAATGTCCTTGAGTGGCCCAGCCAGAGCCCAGACTCAAACTTTTTTGAACATCTCTGGAGAGACCTGAAAATAGCTGTGCTGTGACGCTCCCCATCCGACCTGACAGAGCTTGAGAGGATCTGCAGAGAGCAATGGGAGAAACTCCCCAAGTACAGGTGTGTCAAGCTTATAGCTTCATACCAAAGAAGACTCAAGGTTGTAATCGCTGCCAAAGGTGCTTCAACAAAGTACTGAGTAAAGTCTCTGACTACTTATGTACATTAGATTTTTAAGAGTTTTTTATTTTTTATACATTTGCAGAAATGTCTAAACAGTTTTTATGGGGTATTCTGTGTAGATTGATGAGGGGGGAAAAAATAATTTAATCAATTTTAGAATAAGGCTGTAACGTAACAAAATGTGGAAAAAGTCAAGGGGTCTGAATACTTTCCTAATGCACTTTATATACACAAAAGTATGTGGACAGTGGACACCCCTTCAAATTCTGCTTTTTCCGCCACACCCGTTGCTGACAGATGTATAAAATCGAGCACACAGCCATGCAATCTCCATAGACAAACATTGGCAGTAGAATGGCCTTACACAAGAACTCAGTAACTTTCAACGTGGCACCGCCAACTTGTCAGTTCGTCCAATTTATGCTAGAGCTGCCCCGATCAACTGTAAGTGCTATTATTGTGAAGTGGAAATGTCTAGGAGCAACAACGGCTCAGCTGTGAAGTAGTAGGCCACAGAAACTCACAGAACGGCACCGCCGAGTGCTGAAGATCGTAAAAATCGTCTGTCCTCAATTGCAACACTCACTACTGAGTTCCAAACTGCCTCTGGAAGCAACGTCCGCACAAGAACTGTTCGTCGGCAGCCTCATGAAATTAAATGTGTTTCCATGGCCAATTAGCCGCACACAAGCTTAAGATCACCATGCGTAATGCCAAGCTTCGGCTGGAGTGGTGTAAAGTTCGCTGCCATTGGACTCTTGGGGCAGGGAAATGCATTCTCTGGAGTGATGAATCATGCTTCACCATCTGGCAGTCCGACGGAAGAATCTGCGTTTGGCGGATGCCAGGAGAACGCTACCTGGAGGAGGAGTCATGTTCTGGGGCTGTTTTTCATGGTTCGGACTAGGCCTCTTAGTTCCAGTGAAGGGAAATCATAATGCTACAGCATACATTGACATTCTAGATGATTCTGTGCTTCCAACTTTGTGGCAATATTTTTGGGAAGGCCCTTTCCTTTCAGCATGACAATGCCCACGTGCACAAAGCGAAGTGCGTACAGAAATGGTTTGTCGAGATCGGTGTGGAAGAACTTGACTGGCCTATCATTTTATTTAAACAGGACAATGACCCAACACACCTCCAGGCTGTGTAAGGGCTATTTGACCGAGAAGAAGAGTGATGGAGTGCTGCATCAGATGACCTGGCCTCCACAATCACACCGACCTCAATCCAATTGAGATGGTTTGGAATGAGTTGGACCGCAGAGTGAAGGAAAAGCAGTCAGGAAGTGCTCAGCATATGTGGGAACTCCTTCAATACTATTGGAAAAGTATTCCAGGTGAAGCTGGTTGAGAGAATGCCAAGAGTGGCAAAGGTTGGCTACTTTGAAGAACACCTCCACTAATAACAGCTGTTTGTTAGGTTCCAGGATACGGAGGGGTCCTGTCAGGCCAAATCTGTATCCTACTCTGTTCTGGAAGCAGCCAACCAGGTGGCAGTCATCAAGGCTGCAAAGAACGCCAATGTTACCATGACAAAGAACGCCACGGCAACCGCCATTAGCACGGCAAAGAGAGCCACCAGTTTGGTAACCATGAAGGACGCAGCAGTAAATGTCACCTTGGGAAAGGGTCCCAACACCCCTAACACCGTTACCAACATGCCTGCTATCAGCATTGCCAAAGGTGCGGGGTCTACGGTAGGGGCGTGCCAGAGAGTGCCAGCACGACATTGATCAGCGAGATGGAGGCAGGGAGAGGGAAGACTGCTGCTACTCTATCAGGTAGAAAGAGAATACCTCTTATGTTGTTTGAGAAAGTGGATTGATGCTGTTTTGGGACAGGTCTCCATTTTTAATCTCAGTGGGATCACCTGTATAAATAAAGCATCGTTTTAGAATAAATAGATTATGGAAGTGGCCAAATTCCCCATCCAGGCTAAGTGTTGTCTCTTGTACTCTCGTCTTGTCTGGTTATGCTGAAGATCCACTCTGACCGTTCCTGACAACCAGCTGAAACAGTTTGGGGTGGGCACGGCCACAGACCATAGTGATGCCCGTCAACAAAGGTAGGAGTCAGTCAATCCATCCATCCCTCCCTCATATCGGTCAATCATTCCATAATCTATCAATCGGTCCATCAGACGATGTGTTTTTCCTGAAATAATGTATTTTTTTAGACAGTGTCACAAAGACCCCCAAAGCATATGGCTCTTATTCAGAGTGACTTGCAGGAGCAATTAGTACCTTGTTCAAAGTGCCTTGTTCAGAGTGCCTTGTTCAAAGTGCCTTGTTCAGAGTGCCTTGTTCAGAGTGCCTTGTTCAGAGTGCCTTGTTCAGAGTGCCTTGTTCAGAGTGCCTTGTTCAAAGTGCCTTGTTCAGAGTGCCTTGTTCAGAGTGCCTTGTTCAGAGTGCCTTGTTCAGAGTGCCTTGTTCAGAGTGCCTTGTTCAAAGTGCCTTGTTCAAAGTGCCTTGTTCAAAGTGTACATCAACATATTCTTCACCTAGTCGGCTTGGGGATTCAAACCAGCGACCTTTCGGTGACTGGCCCAACGGTCTTAACCGCTAGCCTACCTGTCCATTATATAAACAGACTCACAGCAGCCCCTGAAGACTGGAGAGCGGAATCTATATATATATAACCCCTAGACTGGTCTGTGTGCTGTGGGATTTGACCTATTACCAAGATCCAGATAAAGAACATGAGGTGCGCTGGGAGACAGAGAGATGAGCTTCAATGGGCTGGGGATTTAGTTAGTACAGCTGGAGAGAGAGAGGAGCAGGGCTATTGCAATGTTCAAATTCCTCTTTCTCTCACACACCTTTTTGAATAATAAAAGTTGTAAATATGCTTTATGAGTAGTTCATGAACCTAGGATGGCAACACATACATACATTATAAGTGATTTCAATAGGGCTTTCTCTATTTTAGTAGTTTTATAATGTTCAATCCAACTTCAAACTAAAATCCTTTTCAGCATTTTCAACAGTTTCTGCATTTCCTACACGTTGGGCTACAAGATATGGGCAAACAAATCTAGGCCGTGTTTATTGTTGAACTGTTGGAATCGTGGAAATAGAATGATTATTCTAATTAAATAGTTGGAATATAGGGGTCAGCACTTTGAATACATTGTTTTCTGACATAACAATGAATGAATAAGCCAGGGAGGAATTATTGACAGGGTAGGAACCAAAGTGTTGGTCAGTGTTTCCAGAGGACCCTGATGAGATGTTACATTACATGTTTTCTTACCTCATGCAGCTAGCTAATCTATTCATAATTTTCCTTTCTGATTTGGAAGATACCGTTGCACAAACAACAGGCTTATCTCGGCCTACACCAGCACTGGTACCAGGCTATATTAGTTAGCTACATTTGCTCTTAGTACATTAAACATGCTAGCTAACATTAGCCAGCTAACTAGCAATCAATATTAGTGGCTAACACAATTTATTTTACCCACAACTTGGTGAGAAAACATACAGTTAGTGCATTTCTTCAGATAGTGTAAGAATTATAAGAATTTCTAGCTTAAAGTATGCCTAGCAATGTAATAACCTTATTAATATAATGAAGCTGCCATAACACATATAACTTCTCTACTTTCATAAGAGACTATGCACATGCAAAGGAACAGAGCTGTCTCACTGCTGAGCACTGATAACAGTATCTCATGACAAACACCAGCTGCATGTACACTCCCAACCTTGAGAAACAGGAGCAGACAAGCACACACACATAATCTCCTTCTTAGCTGAACATTGTGTGACAAAGAACGGCACGACAAGACTCAGAGGGATGACGGACGGCCCAACAGTACCAACCAGAAGACCAGAACTTCTAGACTCAACCTACTTTCTGTACTGTATATAACATACATGCACTCGGTTATCGGGGCTTCTTTTCTGCTGGTTCCTTATGAGCTGAATGAAATGGGCCCGTATACGTTGTACCAGATATCTTTACTCATAATTAAACTGTCGCTTGTCATACAATTTACCACCTTGTCTGAATCGATCCTTGACCGGCTCGCCCTCCTACATATCCCATTATCAACAATAGCTAGGTGAGACAACCGCATATCTCAGTCATCCTGAGTACATTTAGTAGTAAGTAGATATCAGCAAGGTCAGTGCTGCTGGGGGGACTCAAGCATAGTGTTGGTTCATGAAAGCAGCACGTAACCAACATCTGATTCGTTTCATGACAGGTTTTTATTATTTTCATCCTCACTAAGTCCAGGAGGTTTTCAGGAGTTTATTTTTTTTTACTATTTGAAAAAATCTGGTCTCATCGTAGCCCATATGAAACTGTTTTCTAAGCTGATTGATTACTATGTCATACCCGGAGTTTTAGCTGGTTAGGCTAGCCTACCAGATCAGGAAAAACTCTGGGCCCTAGGAAAACGACAATTATAGATAGTGTTGACATAAAAAAAACATTGTGGTGGGAATGGGTTCTAAAGTTTTATGTGGCTCTGTACAGCTGGCAGGTTGGCAGCTACTGCGACAGTTTCAGAATGTAACAAGCTGTTACTGCAATTTCAGGTAAAAACTCAATAAAACAAGTAAAATATAAAGAAAATTCCTTTACATTTTAGCTGTTCTGCTACTACCACATACCGTTGAGCACAACGAGACAGTTCTGTTTACACCGCCTTGCTCAGAAGGGGTCAGCTCGAGATGTTCCTCTCTACCCAGTACAGTCAGTAGAGGAGTGGCCACCCCTCAGAGCCTGGTTCCTCTCTACCCAGTACAGTCAGAAGAGGACTGGCCACCCCTCAGAGCCTGGTTCCTCTCTACCCAGTACAGTCAGAAGAGGACTGGCCACCCCTCAGAGCCTGGTTCCTCTCTACCCAGTACAGTCAGAAGAGGACTGGCCACCCCTCAGAGCCTGGTTCCTCTCTACCCAGTACAGTCAGGAGAGGACTGGCCACCCCTCAGAGCCTGGTTCCTCTCTACGCAGTACAGTCAGTAGAGGAGTGGCCACCCCTCAGAGCCTGGTTCCTCTCTACCCAGTACAGTCAGTAGAGGACTGGCCACCCCTCAGAGCCTGGTTCCTCTCTACCCAGTACAGCCAGTAGAGGACTGGCCACCCCTCAGAGCCTGGTTCCTCTCTACCCAGTACAGTCAGTAGAGGAGTGGCCACCCCTCAGAGCCTGGTTCCTCTCTACCCAGTACAGTCAGTAGAGGACTGGCCACCCTTCAGAGCCTGGTTCCTCTCTACCCAGTACAGTCAGTAGAGGAGTGGCCACCCCTCAGAGCCTGGTTCCTCTCTACCCAGCACAGCCAGAAAAGAACTGGCCACCCCTCAGAGCCTGGTTCCTCTCTAGGTTTCTTCCTGGGTTCCTGTCTTTCCAGGGAGTTTTTCCTAGCCACTATGCTTCTGTATCTGCATTGCTTGCTGTTTGGGGTTTTAGGCTGGGCTTCTATAAAATGCCTATATAAATGCATTTGATTGATTGATTGATATGTTGTGTGTTGTATGGTTGATGTTGTGTTGTTTAGCCGAGGACTCCCATCCGTTCTGTGCAGTGTCTACTGAGCATTACTACTCCTGGAACATTGGGAAACGCAGGGCGGCTGAGGTAAGAGGGTTTGTTTGCGTTGTTGTCTGTGTGATTGTGTTGTTGTCTGTGTGATTGTTGGTCTGGCTGTGTAATTCTGTTGTCTGTGTGTTTGTTGATCTGGCTGTGTACAACATGTATAAACATGTCAGTGTTTGTTAGCATTGTTTGTGTGTGTGTGTACATGAGACAGTGACTATGCATATTTCCTGCTTACCTCATGTCTCTCCTCTGTCAGATCTGATGAGTGTCTCTCTCTTTGCCCCATCATCATCCTCTTTCATTTCTACAGAAAGCACTCTCTCACACACACACACACACACACACACACACTTTTAACCCCAGCTGCTGCCTAAAGGCCCTGTAGAACCAAACAGTCTGTGGATTCAGTCTGGCCTGGTTTTCTACTCTCCACTCTCTGACAGTCAGTCTCTCAGACAGTATTGTTCTATGCTTCCTGCCCCAGAGCCCAGACGTCAGACTTATTCTACCCAGTGAAATACACTGTGGGAGGGAAGGTCATGTGATGCTATGAACTGGCTGGGTGTGTGGGGATGATCCTCTCATGTCTGACTACTGACTTTGAAATGGGAACTCATACGAACTCATAACACTGGTGAGGAGCTTCAGGGGAAAATATGCCTAAGACGCTCTGGGCTGGCTCTGGGCTGGCTCTGAGCTGGCTCTGGGCTGGCTCTGAGCTGGCTCTGGGCTGGCTCTGGGCTGGCTCTGATCTGGCTCTGGGCTGGCTCTGAGCTGGCTCTGGGCTGGCTCTGGGCTGGCTCTGGGCTGGCTCTGGGCTGGCTCTGAGCTGGCTCTGGGCTGGCTCTGGGCTGGCTCTGGGCTGGCTCTGGGCTGGCTCTGAGCTGGCTCTGAGCTGGCTCTGGGCTGGCTCTGAGCTGGCTCTGGGCTGGCTAGCCAAAAAACAATTAGTATATCAGTTCCCTTCCCTCTGTTTACTCCAAATCAACAGCCTCCATGTGATTAATATGCAAACCATAATTTGAGTGACAGCTGTTTTGAAGAGGAGTGAATTTAAGTAGATTGCTGGGAATTGTGTGTAATCAGAGCTGGCAAGTGTACTATGCACAACACTTTGTGTGTCTCCCTTATAAGGTGTCAATTGTGTTTATTTTATTGGGTTTTGGGTGTTGTGTATTTAATATGTGTGTTGTGTCAAGTATGTTGAATGCAGAGGGTCTACACACCCCAAACCCCTCTTGAGACCAGAGAGGTGGTCCAGTAGTGTTGACAGAGAGTCTACACACCCCAAACCCCTCCTGAGACCAGAGAGGTGGTCCAGTAGTGTTGACAGAGAGTCTACACACCCCAAACCCCTCCTGAGACCAGAGAGGTGGTCCAGTAGTGTTGACAGAGGGTCTACACACCCCAAACCCCTCCTGAGACCAGAGAGGTGGTCCAGTAGTGTTGACAGAGGGTCTACACACCCCAAACCCCTCCTGAGACCAGAGAGGTGGTCCAGTAGTGTTGACAGAGGGTCTAAACACCCCAAACCCCTCCGGAGACCAGATAGATGGTCCAGTAGTATTGACAGAGGGTCTACACACCCTTAACCCCTCCTGAGATCAGAGAGGTGGTGCAGTAGTGTTGACAGAGGGTCTACACACCCCAAACCCTCTACGCAGCAGCAGGCCTGGAGAAGGGACCTTAGAGGGCATCCTTACACAGGTAGACAATGAGCCAGGTATGAGGACTGTAGAGTTGGTTGGTATCCAAATGTTCATATTGACATTATACCGTCCTTCTCTCATCCTGGGATTTACAGTATTACTGGCATAGCACACAAGGGGGCACTAAAACGCACGAAAAGCCCATTGGGCCTCTATTACCAGAATGCTAACAAAATTAGTACAAACTATCTGCGAAATTGCATAGACGTTGTTAGCTAACGAGAGAAAACGAACATAAATGGCAAATTGTGCTTGACTTGGACTGAAATAGGTTCCAGTACTCATTTTGGGTGCTGGTACTGTTCATATTTAGGTGCAGGAGCTCCACAATACTTCTGAGATAATATTCTATAAGAGGTGCAGGAACTCAAGCAGTAGAACATTCGAGGTGCCGGTACTCAGTTGAGGTGAGCTCCTCCCCAAGTCAAGCACTGTTGCAAAGATGTACAACTCCAGCTCGTAAAGTTATACATTTATAGCTAGTAGCTACCAAATGTCATTTTTAATAGTGTGGACATTTACAGGCAAAAGTGAACAAGAGAAATTGTGCAATGAACAAAGTTGTGATGCTATTCTGAAGGAAGAGCAGCATGTGTAGACGGAGGAGAACGGAAGAGGAAACAAACGCTAGTAGGAAGCACAATCAGCTGTACAGAGAACGCATCCAGAGCTCTTGGACTTCTGGCAGAAAGACCATTATAAGATATCTGATGGCAGACATTTAGTAGTGAATTGCAATACAAGTGTAACGTCATCACTTCATGTGCTCCACACAACAGAGACTCACTGATAGATATAGACCGCTATGGACTGTCCAGCTCCAACCGTCTCCCGTTGTGCTATTTACAAACAAACACTGTTCTGGGGAACTAGGATAAACGTCATAATGACAGGTGAAATGAAGAACGCGGTCTGTTTCATCTCCTAACGTATTGCACAAGTTGACTGCAGGTATTTACTGTAAAAGTAACTACTAAAAGGGGCGCAGTGGTTAAGGGCGCTGTACTGCAGCGCCAGCTGCGCCACTAGTGACCCTGGGTTCGCGCCCAGGCTCTGTCGTAACCGGCCGCGACCGGGAGGTCCGTGGGGCGACGCACAATTGGCCTAGCGTCGTCAGGGTTAGGGAGGGTTTGGCTGGTAGGGAAATCCTTGTCACATCGCGCACCAGCAACTCCTGTGGCGGGCCGGGTGCAGTGCACGCTAACCAAGGTTGCCAGGTGCATGGTGTTTCCTCTGACACATTGGTGCAGCTGGCTTCCGGGTTGGATGGCGCTGTGTTAAGAAGCAGTGTGGCTTGTTTGGGTTCGTTTCTCCTGGGCCCGTACGGGAGTTGTAGCGATGAGACAAGATAGTAGCTACTAAACAATTGGATACCACGAAAAAGGGGTAAAATACAACAACAACAAAAAGTAACTACAAATATTCACATTTATTGAAAAACTATTAAGAAATAGCTTTGACGGTATTGAAAAACCATCCCGTGGATTTTTCCAAATACCCCGGTACACGGTATACCGCCCAAGCCTCTATGGGTGTGTATGGGGAAGGTGTGTTGTGTGCGTTTGTCACACCCTGGCCATAGAGAGGCTTTTATTCTCTATTTTGGTTAGGGCAGGGTGTGACTAGGGTGGGCATTCTAGTTTCGTTATTTCTATGTTTTCTATTTCTTTGTTTTCGCCAAATGTGGTTCCCAATTAGAGGCAGCTGTCTATCGTTGTCTCTGATTGGGAATCATACTTAGGCATCCTTTCTCCCACCTGTGTTTTGTGGGTAGTTGTTTTCCGTGTAGTTTATTGCACCTTACAGAACTGTTTCGGTTTTTTCACTTTGTTATTTTGTTCAAGTGTTTTGGTTAATAAAGAATCATGAACACTTACCACGCTGTGTTTTGGTTCGATCCTCATTCTGACGAGAGACGTGACAGCGTTTGTGCATGCAATGTGACAAATATAGAGGAAGTAAGGTTCAATGGTGTATGTGGGGGTGTTGGTGTGGTGGTCTGCACACAACATTTGTGTAGCCCACGGAAGAGATTTCACTGCAGTATTAAAGGTGGCATTTCCACCCGGCACAGCCAGAAGAGGACTGGCCACCCCACATAGCCTGGTTCCTCTCTAGGTTTCTTCCTAGGTTTTGGCCTTTCTAGGGAGTTTTTCCTAGCCACCGTGCTTCTACACCTGCATTGCTTGCTGTTTTAGGCTGGGTTTCTGTACAGCACTTTGAGATATCAGCTGATGTACGAAGGGCTATATACATAAATTTGATTTGATTTTTGTTTGTCCTTTTCAAGCCCAGATAGTCCAGTGTACTGTGTTAGTGCTAGTAGGCACTGGTGCTTTGTTTAGCCTGTTTTCACAGGCAGTTCTAATGAATTTGGTTGATTGTTCCTGTGTAGAGGAGAAAGGGGACAGCTAGCCTGATGAGTCACACCAGCCTGAGCCCAAACAGCCAAGCTCTGTTCTGCTCTGTTCTGATCACTAACCCAAACAACCAAGCTCTGTTCTGCTCTGTTCTGATCACTAACCCAAACAGCCAAGCTCTGTTCTGATCTGTTCTGCTCTGTTCTGATCACTAACCCAAACAGCCAAGCTCTGATCTGTTCTGATCACTAACACTAACCCAAACAGCCAAGCTCTGTTCTGCTCTGTTCGGATCACTAACACTAACCCAAATAGCCAAGCTCTGTTCTGATCACTAACCCAAACAACCAAGCTCTGATCTGTTCTGATCACTAACACTAACCCAAACAGCCAAGCTCTGTTCTGCTCTGATCACTAACACTTACCCACACAGCCAAGCTCTGATCTGACGTGTTCTGCCCCGTTCCAGTCACTAACCCAAACAACCAAAATCTGTTCTGATCACTAACCCAAACAACCAAAATCTGTTCTGATCACTAACCCAAACAACCAAACTCTGTTCTGATCACTAACCCAAACAACCAAACTCTGTTCTGATCACTAACCCAAACAACCAAACTCTGTTCCAATCACTAACCCAAACAACCAAACTCTGTTCTGATCACTAACCCAAACAATCAAACTCTGTTTTGATCTGATCTGTTCTGCTCTGATCACTAACCCAAACAACCAAACTCTGTTCTGATCTGTTCTGATCACTATGGCCCAAATGCACACACTGTTTTGCCTTCTCTCTCCATCTCTCTTCTCTATTCTCTCTCTCTCCCTCCTCTCCCTATCTCTCTCTCTCTCCCTACTCTCCCTCCCTCTCTTCTCTCTCTTCTCTCTTCTCTCTCTCCCTCCTCTCCCTCCCTCTCTTCTCTCTCTCTCTTCTCTTTTCTCTCTCTCTCTCTCTCCCTCCTCTCTCGCTCTCTCCCTCCTCTCCCTCCCTCTCTTCTCTCCTCTCTCTCTCTCTTCTCTCTCTTTCTTTCTCCCTCCTCTCTCTCTCTCTCTCTTCTCGTCTAAAAGTTAGGAACAGATGTACTCAGTCTCTACAGCGTTGTAAATCTCTGACCTGTTAGCCTATTTGCTGAAGGTTATTTTCAGGATGTAATAAATATAAACTGTTATCCTTCTACATCTAGTACAGAGCAATACATTATTATTTGTTTGTAATGTTTTATTGTCTCACACTCAATAGGTGCAGTGAAATGCATTGTTTTCCAAGGGGTAGAAATAGTATGGTATCAACCCAATGGAATGGTATCAAATACATCAAACACATGGTTTCCATGGTTTCCAGGTTTGATACCGTTCCATTGACTCCATTCCAGCCATTATTACGAGCCGTCCTCCCCTCAGCAGCCTCCACTGGTGTTGAACCACTAACGTTGGTGAAATGTTGTATTCGTCTTATCTAATAAGCTATTAGACTAATAGTATGAATATGTTCCTGTTGTGTCCCCAGGGAGGTCACAGCCATTACCATTCACCAGGCTGCCAGCAGCGTCCCCACATCTGACTTCCTCACCAACACGCAAACGCTCAGACTGAGAGTCACAACACACTCGGGCTTCTCCCATCAGTGTCACTAGCTGAGAGACAGGCAGTAACGAGGGTTTGGCCATGTCTCTCTGGGGTAAAAGTGAACGGTTGGCCAGACAGAAGAACACTATGACCGCAGCAGACAGTGGCCACAACAGCAACAGGAAGGCTTCGACCCCACCAGTGAGGACCATCTGTCTGCAACAGAACAGTTTCACTCTCTCACATTCTCTCTGACTGTTTCCTGTTTTCTCTCCTCTTTCTCTATGTATCACTGTTTCCTGTTCTCTCTCTTCAATCTATTTTTATCACTGTTTCCTGTTCTCTCTCTTCAATCTATATTTATCACTGTTTCCTGTTCTCTCTCTCTATTAATCTTCCACTTCTCTCAAGCTCTGTCTCATCCATTTTCTAGAGAGGATATATAATCACATCCTTTAGCTATTAATGGCTCCTGGACATACAAAAGCAACTGGTTTCAACCAGTTTAACTGACAGTTCAAACCACTAGTCTGTTACTTTTCATATCTCAGTATCATGAAGTAGAATCAAGTAGAACAGACAACACTAATATCTGGGTGGAATTCAGGATTGCACAACTTTCTGAACGTTAAGAGATGACATGATTTCTTAAGCGCTTATCAGAGTCCAAACTGTATACTCTTCTGCACAGCAGTGTTGTAGAATATTGGACCTTTGGCTTTCATCATTTTCAAATTTTCAGCGCAGCTCAATCAATTTCGCCATCCGTCACATCCACATCCACATTCAAATGAATAGAGGTCCACGGTTCCGCGTTGGTTGGGGACTTTAGGAAGGTGTGTGGTCGGGCTGTGGGTCCACGGTTCCGTGTTGGTTGGGGACTTTAGGAAGGTGTGTGGTCAGGCTGTGGGTCCGTGTTGGTTGGGGACTTTAGGAAAGTGTGCGGTCGGGCTGTGGGTCCGTGTTGGTTGGGGATTTTAGGGAGGTGTGCGGTCGGGCTGTGGGTCCATGTTGGTTGGGGACTTTAGGAAGGTGTGCGGTCGGGCTGTGGGTCCGTGTTGGTTGGGGATTTTTGGGAGGTGTGCGGTCGGGCTGTGGGTCCACGGTTCCGTGTTGGTTGGGGACTTTAGGAAGGTGTGCGGTCGGGCTGTGGGTCCGTGTTGGTTGGGGATTTTAGGGAGGTGTGCGGTCGGGCTGTGGGTCCACGGTTCCGTGTTGGTTGGGGACTTTAGGAAGGTGTGCGGTCGGGCTGTGGGTCCACGGTTCCGTGTTGGTTGGGGACTTTAGGAAGGTGTGCGGTCGGGGTGTGGGTCCGTGTTGGTTGGGGATTTTAGGGAGGTGTGCGGTCGGGCTGTGGGTCCCCCACCAACGGTAGTCACAGAGCCAGATAGATGTCACATTAACGCCACCAGACTCTGTGTCTGTGGACTCTGAATTACTCTTTACTCTGTATGATGCCAGAGCAGGTTGTCTGTTCTACACAATATATTTTTTTCTGTACATTCCATAACATTGTTCCCTACTGAAGACCACGCTGAGGATCACTCATAACATACCTGGCTGAGGATCACTCATAACATACCTGGCTGAGGATCCCTCATAACATACCTGGCTGAGGATCCCTCATAACATACCTGGCTGAGGATCACTCATAACATACCTGGCTGAGGATCCCTCATAACATACCTGGCTGAGGATCACTCATAACATACCTGGCTGAGGATCACTCATAACATACCTGGCTGAGGATCCCTCATAACATACCTGGCTGAGGATCACTCATAACATACCTGGCTGAGGATCACTCACAACATACCTGGCTGAGGATCACTCACAACATACCTGGCTGAGGATCACTCACAACATACCTGGCTGAGGATCACTCATAACATACCTGGCCGAGGATCACTCATAACATACCTGGCTGAGGATCCCTCATAACATACCTGGCTGAGGATCCCTCATAACATACCTGGCTGAGGATCACTCATAACATACCTGGCTGAGGATCACTCACAACATACCTGGCTGAGGATCACTCATAACATACCTGGCTGAGGATCACTCATAACATACCTGGCTGAGGATCCCTCATAACATACCTGGCTGAGGATCCCTCATAACATACCTGGCTGAGGATCACTCATAACATACCTGGCTGAGGATCACTCATAACATACCTGGCTGAGGATCCCTCATAACATACCTGGCTGAGGATCACTCATAACATACCTGGCTGAGGATCACTCATAACATACCTGGCTGAGGATCACTCATAACATACCTGGCTGAGGATCACTCATAACATACCTGGCTGAGGATCACTCATAACATACCTGGCTGAAGATCACTCATAACATACCTGACTGGCCCCTCTAAATCACCACACAACGTGAGATCAACATTGTATTGAACATTGTAGTTCTCATAGGTTGTCTGGTGTCCTCTTTCTCACCTTTATACAGGGATTGTCTGTCTGACAATCACGGGAGAGATTAAGTGTTTTACTCTTAAGGTGAAAGAATGAAAATCTCTTTGAATGTGATCCATATTGGATGTTGTGTACATGGTTGGTGGAGATTTAGCTTGTGTTGGAGTGAATATGATATGAGGCGGCAGGTAGCCTAGTAGTTAGAGCGTTGTGCCAGTAACCGAAAGGTTTCTGGATCGAATCCCTGAGCTGACAAGGTAAAAATCTGTCGTTCTGCCCCTGAACAAGGCAGTTAACCCACCGTTCCCCGGTAGGCCGTCATTGTAAATAAGAATTTGTTCTTAACTGACTTGCCTAGTTAAATAAAATAAAACATATTTTTCTTTATGAATCTTGTTAGTAGTGTGTGGTGTTCTCACTGTAAACTGACTGGCCACCTTGCCTGTTTGACCAATCCTCAGTCTAAACTGACTGGCCACCTTGCCTGTTTAACCAATCCTCAGTCTAAACTGACTGGCCACCTTGCCTGTTTGACCAATCCTGAGTCTAAACTGACTGGCCACCTTGCCTGTTTGACCAATCCTGAGTCTAAACTGACTGGCCACCTTGCCTGTTTGACCAATCCTGAGTCTAAACTGACTGGCCACCTTGCCTGTTTGACCAATCCTCAGTCTAAACTGACTGGCCACCTTGCCTGTTTGACCAATCCTGAGTCTAAACTGACTGGCCACCTTGCCTGTTTGACCAATCCTGAGTCTAAACTGACTGGCCACCTTGCCTGTTTGACCAATCCTCAGTCTAAACTGACTGGCCACCTTGCCTGTTTGACCAATCCTCAGTCTAAACTGACTGGCCACCTTGCCTGTTTGACCAATCCTGAGTCTAAACTGACTGGCCACCTTGCCTGTTTAACCAATCCTGAGTCTAAACTGACTGGCCACCTTGCCTGTTTGACCAATCCTCAGTCTAAACTGACTGGCCACCTTGCCTGTTTAACCAATCCTCAGTCTAAACTGACTGGCCACCTTGCCTGTTTGACCAATCCTGAGTCTAAACTGACTGGCCACCTTGCCTGTTTAACCAATCCTGAGTCTAAACTGACTGGCCACCTTGCCTGTTTGACCAATCCTCAGTCTAAACTGACTGGCCACCTTGCCTGTTTAACCAATCCTCAGTCTAAACTGACTGGCCACCTTGCCTGTTTAACCAATCCTGAGTCTAAACTGACTGGCCACCTTGCCTGTTTGACCAATCCTGAGTCTAAACTGACTGGCCACCTTGCCTGTTTAACCAATCCTCAGTCTAAACTGACTGGCCACCTTGCCTGTTTGACCAATCCTCAGTCTAAACTGACTGGCCACCTTGCCTGTTTAACCAATCCTGAGTCTAAACTGACTGGCCACCTTGCCTGTTTGACCAATCCTCAGTCTAAACTGACTGGCCACCTTGCCTGTTTAACCAATCCTGAGTCTAAACTGACTGGCCACCTTGCCTGTTTAACCAATCCTCAGTCTAAACTGACTGGCCACCTTGCCTGTTTAACCAATCCTGAGTTTAAACTGACTGGCCACCTTGCCTGTTTAACCAATCCTGAGTCTAAACTGACTGGCCACCTTGCCTGTTTGACCAATCCTCAGTCTAAACTGACTGGCCACCTTGCCTGTTTAACCAATCCTGAGTCTAAACTGACTGGCCACCTTGCCTGTTTAACCAATCCTGAGTCTAAACTGACTGGCCACCTTGCCTGTTTAACCAATCCTCAGTCTAAACTGACTGGCCACCTTGCCTGTTTGACCAATCCTGAGTCTAAACTGACTGGCCACCTTGCCTGTTTGACCAATCCTGAGTCTAAACTGACTGGCCACCTTGCCTGTTTAACCAATCCTCAGTCTAAACTGACTGGCCACCTTGCCTGTTTGACCAATCCTCAGTCTAAACTGACTGGCCACCTTGCCTGTTTAACCAATCCTGAGTCTAAACTGACTGGCCACCTTGCCTGTTTAACCAAACCTCCGTCACCGCCACACAGGACTGAGTGATCTCGCTCTCTGAGGCTGACATGAGTAAGGTCTTTAATCAGGTCAACACCCACAAGGCCGTTGGGCCAGACAGTATTCCAGGGTGTGTTCTCAGAGCATGTTCAGAACAGCTGGCAGGCATATTCACAGTCATTTTCAACCTCTCCTTGTCCCAGTCTGTAATCCCCACATCTTAAGCTGACCACCATCATTCCTGTTCCCAAGACCTGTAAGGCTTCATGCCACATTGACTACCACCCTGTAACACTCACTACTGTAATCATGAAGGTCTTTGAGAGGCTGGTAATGGCACACATTAACTCCCATCATCCTAGACACACTAGACCCACTCTAACTTGCATACTGCCCCAACAGATCCATAGACGACGCAAACTCAATTGCTCTCCACACTGCCCTCACCCACATAGATAAGAGGAATACCTATGGGAGAATAGTGTTCATTGCTTACAGCTCAGCGTTCAACGCCGTTCTCCCATCCAAGCTCGTCACCAAGCTTATTTTTTTTATTTTATTTCACCTTTATTTAGAACCCTGGGACTAAACACCTCCCTCTGCAACTGGATCCTGGACCTCCTGACGGGCCGACCCCAGGCAGTGAGGTAGGCAACATCACCTCCTCCACACTGACCCTCAACACGGGGGCCCCACAGGGTTGTGCGGTTAGTCCCCTCCTGTACTCCCTGTTCACCTACGACTCCAACACCATCATCAAGTTTGCTGACGACGCGACGGTGGTAGGACTGATCACCGGCAATGGTGAGACAGACTACAGGAAGGATGTAAGAGACCTGACAGTGTGAGGGCGGAACAACAACATTTCCCTCAATGTCAGTAAGACCAAGGAGCTGATCGTGGACTACAGGAAACGGAGGGCCGAGCCACGCCCACATCCACATCGACAGAGCTGCAGGGGAGCGGATCGAGAGCTTCGAGTTCTTCTGTGTCCAAATCACTTAGGACTTACAACGGTCCACACACGTGCACATAGTCGTGCAGAAGACGCGACAGCAACTCTTCCCCCTCAGGAGGTTGAAAAGGTTTGGCATGGGCCCTCTGATCCTCAAAAAGTTATACAGCTGCACCATCGAGAGCATCTTGGCTGGCTGCATCACTGCTTGCTATGGCAACAGCACCGTCCTTGATTGTATGGCGCTGCAGTAGGTGGTGCGCAGACAATCCAGTACATCACTGGGGCTGAGCTCCCTGCCATCCGGAACCTCTATACCAGGCGGTGTGAAAGGAAGGCCCAGAAAATCATTAAAAGACTCCAGCCACCAAAGCCATAGACTGTTCTCTCTGCTTCCGCAACGCAAGTGGTACCGGTGCATCAAGACACCAGCAGGCTCCTGAACAGCTTCAATCCCCAAGCCATCAGATTAATAAACAGCTTCTACTCTACACACATATACACATCCACTTACATACAATCATCATATGCACTGCTGCTACCCTGTTTATCATATATCCTGATGTCTAATCACCTTACCACCATACAGTGCATTTATAAAGTAGGGATACTAGAGTGATAGAGGTAGATATGTATAGTAGTAAGGTTACTATATAGAGAGTCAGTACCATATTAACAATGTACAGGGATACTAGAGTGATAGAGGTGTGTGTGTGTGTGTGTGTGTGTCAGTGCGTGTGAGTGAGTCCTGTGACAGTGCAAAAAGGGGTCTGAATAGTTTTTGAATGTACTGTACATATCTACTTCTATCACTCCAGTATCCCTGCACATTGTGAATATGGTACTGACCCTCTATATAATATGCTTACCCCTATACATATCTACCTCTATCACTCCAGTATCCCTGCACATTGTGAATATGGTACTGACCCTCTATATAATATGCTTACCCCTATACATATCTACCTCTATCACTCCAGTATCCCTGCACATTGTGAATATGGTACTGGCCCTCTATATAATATGCTTACCCCTATACATATCTACCTCTATCACTCCAGTATCCCTGCACATTGTGAATATGGTACTGACCCTCTATATAATATGCTTACCCCTATACATATCTACCTCTATCACTCCAGTATCCCTGCACATTGTGAATATGGTACTGGCCCTCTATATAATATGCTTACCCCTATACATATCTACCTCTATCACTCCAGTATCCCTGCACATTGTGAATATGGTACTGACCCTCTATATAATATGCTTACCCCTATACATATCTACCTCTATCACTCCAGTATCCCTGCACATTGTGAATATGGTACTGGCCCTCTATATAATATGCTTACCCCTATACATATCTACCTCTATCACTCCAGTATCCCTGCACATTGTGAATATGGTACTGGCCCTCTATATAATATGCTTACCCCTATACATATCTACCTCTATCACTCCAGTATCCCTGCACATTGTGAATATGGTACTGACCCTCTATATAATATGCTTACCCCTATACATATCTACCTCTATCACTCCAGTATCCCTGCACATTGTGAATATGGTACTGGCCCTCTATATAATATGCTTACCCCTATACATATCTACCTCTATCACTCCAGTATCCCTGCACATTGTGAATATGGTACTGGCCCTCTATATAATATGCTTACCCCTATACATATCTACCTCTATCACTCCAGTATCCCTGCACATTGTGAATATGGTACTGACCCTCTATATAATATGCTTACCCCTATACATATCTACCTCTATCACTCCAGTATCCCTGCACATTGTGAATATGGTACTGACCCTCTATATAATATGCTTACTTTATCGGGTTCTTATTTTTATTTATTGTGTGTTTTTGTCCTACCGTATGTTATTTCTTTGAAGGACATTATTGGTTAATGCATTGTTGGGTATAGACCTTGCAAGAAAGGCAACTCATTGTGCACATGACATTAAAATGTAACAAACTGAGTGGTCACCTTGCCTTTTATTTACTGTAAAAAATAATATCAATTGACCATTGTTTTTTCAGTTTCCAGTGCACACCAATATATGTATTGTTAAAATGGAAAACATTTTTTTAAATAAAAACTGTGCTAGTGTTTACAGATGGTGATTAAGTGTCCTGTTTGACCTTGTAATCTCCCCATAGATTGAGAGATTACAGGGTGCTGGTCTGAAGAGGTGCTTTTGGGGGGGGGGGGGGGGGGTCAGATGGCAGTACCTTATGTTCTCTCAATGTGGCTCAACTCCTGGGCCTCGCTCCCTTCATCTTTTATTCACAGAAGGAATGGAAAATGAGGGATGAGAGGGATGAGAGGGATGAGAAGGGATCTGGTGCAGAGAGAGGGATTAAATAAATATTCACACGCACTTTTCATACTGGAAGATCACCGAATTGGTTACTATTCTAGAAGCCAGACACACAATGCCAATGTTGCAGTCCACCTTTAATGGCCACCTTTGATACATAAGAGGCAGGACAGAGACCATACACAACACCAGGACAGGGACAGCCAGGTTTCCAGGTACATTAGCCAGAATGACCCGACACGGAAGCATTAGAGAGTCGCGTGTGTCAACAGGGATACTCCCTGTTTTCATATTCTGTGATCGTATCAGAACTGTGTGACATGCATTAGAGAATATAGTCGTGAATAACAGGGCAGGTCACCGTGTTTAGCACACATTGTTTTCCTGTGGAGCCTTGCTCATTACTATTAGGTTACTATGAAGTTAGGTTGCTGTTGGGTTCGATGAGGTTAGGTTTCTCTAAGAGTATGGCTGGGGTAAGGGAACTGATCTGAAAAAAGGGCTTGTGTATCTTGATCCTGTGGATGTTATTTATAATCCATTTCAACAGGCTCCATTCAACTAATAGGCGGAACAGACGGGTACAGAATTCACTACAAGTCATACACTGTATTATAATGTGTTGTGGTGTTGTTCCATTCCGTGGATCGTGTTGATGGACCAGGGAAATTAATCATTATTGTTTTTCTGAATTTAGTTGCCGTGATCAGAGATTTCGGCTAAAACTGCTTGCATGCAAACACACACAGACCCAGACAGACACACACAGACCCAGACAGATCCAGACAGACACACACAGACCCAGACAGACACACACAGACCCAGACAGACACACACAGACCCAGACAGACACACACAGACCTAGACAGACACACACAGACCCAGACAGACAGACACAGACAGACACACACAGACACACACAGACCCAGACAGACACACACAGATCCAGACAGACCTCAGACAGACACACACAGATCCAGACAGACACACACAGACCCAGACAGACACACACAGACCCAGACAGACCCAGACAGACACACACAGACCCAGACAGACACACACAGACCCAGAAAGACCCAGACAGACACACACAGACCCAGACAGACACACACAGACCCAGACAGATCCAGACAGACACACACAGACCCAGACAGACACACACAGACCCAGACAGACCCAGACAGACACACACAGACCCAGACAGACACACACAGACCCAGACAGACCCAGACAGACACAGACAGACCCAGACAGACACACACAGATCCAGACAGACACACACAGACACACACAGGCCCAGACAGACACACACAGACCCAGACAGACCCAGACAGACACACACAGACCCAGACAGACACACACAGACCCAGACAGACACACACAGACCCAGACAGATCCAGACAGACACACACAGACCCAGACAGACACACACAGACACACACAGGTCCAGACAGACACACAGACCCAGACAGACACACACAGACCCAGACAGACCCAGACAGACACACACAGACCCAGACAGACACACACAGACCCAGACAGACACACACAGACCCAGACAGACACACACAGACCCAGACAGATCCAGACAGACACACACAGACCCAGACAGACCCAGACAGACACACACATACCCAGACAGACCCAGACAGACACACACAGACACACACAGACCCAGACAGATCCAGACAGACACACACAGACCCAGACAGACCCAGACAGACCCAGACAGACACAGACAGACCCAGACAGACACACACAGACCCAGACAGACCCAGACAGACACACACAGACCCAGACAGATCCAGACAGACCCAGACAGACACACACAGATCCAGACAGACCCACACAGACCCAGACAGACCCAGACAGACCCCGTGCTGCTTCTCCATTGTTGGAGCAGGTTACATAAGAGGGGAACAAAGACAAAACTGTGCGCCATTATCAATATCATGGACAGGGTGTCAGCTGCTCAGATACGTCAGCACAGACACTACCTCACCAGGTAAACAATGTCCAAAAGGTCACAGGAGGTTGATGGCACCTTAATTGGGGAGGACAGGCTTGTGGTTCTGGCTGGAGCAGAATGAGTGTAATGGTATCAAACACATGGTTTCTATGTGTTTGATGCCATTCCACTCGCGCCATTCCAGCCATGTTTATGAGCTTTCCTCCCCTCAGCAGCCGCCACTGCCAAACTAGGTGTAACAAGATGGCGCCGACAGAGATGGTCGCTTCATTTCGAGTTCCTAGGAAACTATTTAACCATGGAAAGAGGTCTGGAAGTATGGCTGAATATAAACAGTGTAGTTATTCTTTCCGCTAACAAGGACTGCGCACCCCCCCCCCTTCTCAGTGGCTGACGTGAGTAAAACATTTAAATGTGTTAACCCTCGCAAGGCTTCTGGCCCAGACGGCATCCCTAGCCACGTCCACAGAGCACAGACCAGCTGGCTGGTGTGTTTACAGACATATTCAATCACTCCCTATCCCATTCTGTTGTCCCCACATGCTTCAAGATGGCCACCATTGTGGCCATAACTGAACTAAATGATTACCGCCCCGTAGCGCTCACTTCTGTCATCATGAAGTACTTTGAAAGGCTAGTCAAGGATCATATCACCTCCACCTTACCGGCAAACCTAGACCCACTTCAGTTTGCATACCGCCCCAACAGGTCCACAGATGACACAATCGCCATCACACTGTGAATGCTGTTCATTGACTACAGCTGGGTCTCAACCCCGCCCTGGGTCCTGGACTGTCTGATGGGCTGCCCCCAGGTGGTGAAGGTAGGAAACCACATCTTCACTGACCTTCAACACTGGGGCCCCACAAGGGTGCGTGCGCTGCCCTCTTCTGTGCTCCTTGTTCACCCACGACTAAGTGGCCATGCACGCCTCCAACTCAATCATCAAGTCTGCAGACAACACAACAGTAGTGGGCTTGATTACCAACAAGGACGAGACAGCCTACAGGGAGGAGGTGAGGGCACTCGGAGTGTGGTGTCACGAAAACAACCTCTCACTCAACAAAACAAAGGAAGGCCTCCCTGGGTGGCGCAGTGGTCTAGGGCACTGCATCGCAGTGCTAGCTGTGCCACCAGAGACTCTGGGTCCGCGCCCAGGCTCTGTCGCAGCCGGCCGCGACCGGGAGGTCCGTGGGGCGACGCACAATTGGCATAGCGTCGTCCGGTTGAGGGAGGGTTTGGCCGGTAGGGATATCCTTGTCTCATAGCGCACTAGCGACTCCTGTGGTGGGCCGATGTCTGATTGCCGGTGTCTGTGTCTGATTGCACGCTAACCAGGTCGCCAGGTGCACGGTGTTTCCTCTGACACATTGGTGCGGCTGGCTTCCCGGGTTGGATGCGCGCTGTGTTAAGAAGCAGTGCGGCTTGGTTGGGTTTCAGAGGACGCATGGCTTTCGACCTTCGTCTCTCCCGAGCCCGTACGGGAGTTGTAGCGATGAGACAAGATAGTAACTACTAACAAATTGGATACCATGAAATTGGGGAGAAAAGGGGGTAAAATTCCAAAAAATATTGATCGTGAGATGATCGTGGACTTCAGGAAACAGCAGAGGGAGCACCTCCCTATCCATATTGAAGGGACAGCAATGGAGAAGGTGGAAAGTTTTAAGTTCCTCTGTGTACACATCACGGACAAACTGAAATGGTCCACCCACACAGACAACGTGGTGAAGAAGGCGCAACAGCACCTCTTCAACCTAAGGAAGGCTGAAGAAATTTGCCTTGTCACCCAAAACCCTGACAAACTTTTACAGATACACAATCGAGAGCATCCTGTTGGGCTGTATCACTGCCTGGTACGGCAACTGCACCTTCCTCAACTGCAAGGCACTCCAGAGGGTGGTGCGGTCTGCACACCGCATCACCGGGGGCAAACGACCTGCCCTCCAGGACACCTACAGCGCCCAATGTCACAGGAAGGCCGAAAAGATCATCAAGGACAACAAACCACCCGAGCCAGTGCCTGTTCACACCGCTACCATCCAGAAGGCAAGGTCAGTACAGGTGCATCAAAGCTGGGACCGAGAGATTGAAAAACAGTTTCTATCTCAAGGCCATCAGGCAGCAATCACTAACTCAGAGAGGCTGCTGCCTACATTGAGACCCAATCACTGGCCACTTTAATAAATGGATCACTCGTCACTTTAAACAATGCCACTTTAACGTTTACATATCTTACATTACTCATATCACATGTATATACTGTATTTTATACCATCTATTGCACCTTGCCTATACCGCTCAACCATCGCTCATCTATATACTTATATGTACATATTCTCATTCACCCCTTTAGATTTGTGTGTATTAGGTAGTTGTTGGGGATTGTTAGATTACCTGTTAGATATTACTGCACTGTTGGAACTAAAAACACAAGCATTTCGCTACACTTGCATTAACATCTGCTAACCATGTGACCATTAACATCTGCTAACCATGTGACCATTAACATCTGCTAACCATGTGACCATTAACATCTGCTAACCATGTGTGTGTGACCAATACAATTTGATTTGATTTGAGCTGTTCTAACACACATCACAGTGTCTAACCACCTCTCATCTCCACCCTGATGTATATTGATTTACTGTATCCCAATAATTAAACTAATATGCATTTTAGATATTGATGAATGAGATTAAATGGACAGGGGGACCTGATCCTAGATCAGCACTCAGCAAAATTCCTGGACATTTCAATAAAATAAATTCCCTGGTTTTCGCAAAATCCTGGTTGGAGGATTTCCGGAATGAGGAGGGAATAAGGTGGTAATCCAGACAGTAGATAAGAACCTGATGGAGTAAAGAATCTGATGGAGTAAGGAATCTGATGGAGTAAACAACCTGATGGAGTAAACAACTTGATGTAGATGAGAACCCGATGGAGTAAATAATCTGATGGAGTAAAGAACCTGATGTAGATTCGAACATGATGGAGTAAAGACCCCGATGGAGTAAAGAACCGGATGGAGTAAATAACCCGATGGAGTAAGGAATCTGGTGTAGATTAGAACATGATGGAGTAAAGAACCTGATTTATTTAAGAACCTGATGGATTAAACAACCTGATGGCATTAAGAACCTGATGGAGTAAAGTACCTGATGGAGATAAGAACCTGATAGAGTAAAGTACCTGATGGAGATAAGAACCTGATGGAGATAAGAAACTGAAGGAGATAAGAACCTGATGGATTAAACAACCTGATGGCGTTAAGAACCTGATGGAGTAAAGTACCTGATGGAGATAAGAACCTGATAGAGTAAAGTACCTGATGGAGATAAGAACCTGGTGGTGTTAATAACCAGATGGAGTAAACAACCTGATGGAGTAAACAACCTGATGGAGTAAAGAACCTGGTGGTGTTAATAACCAGATGGAGTAAACAACCTGATGGTGTTAATAACCAGATGGAGTAAACAACCTGATGGAGTAAAGAACCTGGTGGTGTTAATAACCAGATGGAGTAAACAACCTGATGGCGTAAAGAACCTGGTGGTGTTAATAACCAGATGGAGTAAACAACCTGATGGAGTAAACAACCTGATGGAGTAAACAACCTGATGGTGTTAATAACCAGATGGAGTAAACAACCTGATGGAGTAAACAACCTGATGGTGTAAAGAACCTGGTGGTGTTAATAACCAGATGGAGTAAACGACCTGATGGAGTAAACAACCTGATGGTGTAAAGAACCTGGTGGTGTTAATAACCAGATGGAGTAAACGACCTGATGGCGTAAAGAACCTGATGGAGTAAACAACCTGATGGCGTAAAGAACCTGGTGGTGTTAAGTTAATAACCAGATGGAGTAAACAACCTGATGGAGTAAACAACCTGATGGAGTAAAGAACCTGGTGGTGTTAATAACCAGATGGAGTAAACAACCTGATGGAGTAAACAACCTGATGGTGTTAATAACCAGATGGAGTAAACAACCTGATGGAGTAAACAACCTGATGGAGTAAACAACCTGATGGTGTTAATAACCAGATGGAGTAAACAACCTGATGGTGTAAACAACCTGATGGAGTAAACAACCTGATAGTGTTAAGAACCTGATATTCTTTTATTGTAATATACTGTACATCATTTAATATTTAACAGTTTTTTGTTTCTTAAACAGATTTACAAAATGAACGTAAACACCGGCACAATTACTTTCTCAAAATAGTTACCTAATTGAATAAAAATGTATGAATATATGTTTTTGTTTCTGTTCATAAAATACTTGCAGAGATCGAAGGAACACCTTACTTTCTGGACTAAGTGCAGTTTGAGCATAAATTTCACAAAAAGTCGTCTCCTTGTCATTTCAATAGATCCAACAGTATATACAGGAAAAGATCAAACACAAATCATTCCATCTCAACAGGTGCACATACATATACATACAGTACACACAAACACACATTACAGAGCAGCCATGTTGTCTTGGAGTGTCTAATACTGCAAAAGAAGCTCGACTTCAAACTAGCGTGTTACATGCATATATACGATTTTCATAGCAATAGAACAGGATTGTAAAATTGTTTTGTGACATCTGGTTTGTCATTCACTTCACTGTTAAGCTGTACAGGGTTTTTTCCTTTCTGGTTACATTAAGCTGTACATTCCCTGCATAGATTTTGTTGTAGTGTGGAATGGACAGAGAACATTCCCCTCATTGGTTCTTTGGTCTCCCGGTAACCAGTAGAATAGTTTGGAACGTCTGTCATATGTTGAAGATCCTAGATCTGCTTTGAAACACTGCAGAGGGGTTGGGAGAGAGCTTGGTCCTCACCAACTGCTCCTGCAATAACATAAACATGACATGGATTACTGAAAGATAACCACAGGCAATACAGGTCTTGTGCTGTTCAAATAGGAGATAACCTACAGTATATGAGAGGTGACTTGTTTGGTTGTGCTGTCATAGTGCATTAGACCTGCTGTCACTGAACTAGTAGACAGAATTCACCACTGCTGTCAGTGAACTAGTAGACAGAATTCATCACTGCTGTCAGTGAACTAGTAGACAGAATTCACCACTGATGTCAGTGAACTAGTAGACAGAATTCATCACTGCTGTCAGTGAACTAGTAGACAGAATTCACCACTGCTGTCAGTGAACTAGTAGACAGAATTCATCACTGCTGTCAGTGAACTAGTAGACAGAATTCACCACTGATGTCAGTGAACTAGTAGACAGAATTCATCACTGCTGTCAGTGAACTAGTAGACAGAATTCACCACTGCTGTCAGTGAACTAGTAGACAGAATTCACCACTGATGTCAGTGAACTAGTAGACAGAATTCACCACTGCTGTCAGTGAACTAGTAGACAGAATTCATCACTGCTGTCAGTGAACTAGTAGACAGAATTCACCACTGCTGTCAGTGAACTAGTAGACAGAATTCACCACTGCTGTCAGTGAACTAGTAGACAGAATTCATCACTGCTGTCAGTGAACTAGTAGACAGAATTCACCACTGCTGTCAGTGAACTAGTAGACAGAATTCATCACTGCTGTCAGTGAACTAGTAGACAGAATTCATCACTGCAAAATGCTGCTGATGCTAGACTTTCTGAAAAAACATCCAGCCAGAACCTATTTGGCCTACATTAATGGAATTTCACTCGACCCTGAAAGGAAGTTTGCATGCTGTATCCATCAAGTAACATCCCACTGGGAATACACTGGTGTTTCCTCGTCCTTCAATGAAATTACGTTGAACCAAAGTGCAATAGACATTGAATTGATGCCTGTGCCCAGTGGGATGTTCTAGATATGAATCTGCCTTTTCCAATGCAGTTGACTAGCAGTGATACAATGGAAGGTGTACTTGGTGTACTTGGCAGAGTTTGTCTTGAGATCAAAGCATACTTTTCTGAGTTGTAGGTCTGTAGTCTCAGCAACAGCCTCTTGGGCCAATAAAGAAAATGTAATGTGACTATTTTCTGGATGAGAGGCTGTGTCTGTACAGGAAATCTGTCAAACTGCGGCTTCAAACATATTTTTTGGTGTGCGTGCTTCAGAGTCTGTTTGCCTGTGTGTCTCTGTGGGGGTGTCCACCCCCTCCCTCCCTTCTCCAACACACATTGTATTCGACTCGGTACAGCAGCCAGGTCTGCCTCTCCTAAATTACATTCACACTGAAAAGTCTGCAGCCCACTGCATCGCATCACACTTTAACAAAATGGCAAATAATCCATTATTTCTCTCTCTCTTGCTCTCTTTTTATCTCTCCCTCCCTCCCTCCCTTGATAGAACCCTGAGGGTTCGGCTCATGACCGTGCCTGTAGTCAGACGCATTGTGAGAAAAGGGAGAAGTTCACATTTAACGGAACAGTGAGAGGGAAGGAGGCAGGAGAGAGCCAATAAAAAGAGAAAATGGAGAGAGGGAGGGTGAAAGGAGAGTGGGTGAGAGAGTAAAGGGGTGCAAAGGAGTGTGATTAGCATAATGCTTTGTTTTATCCTCTTGTTATGCACTTTAACCCATTGTAAACCACATCCCCATTCCTGCCCTGTACATCTGGTTTTGTACAAAAACTCTCTTTTTTATATCACATTGAAAAGCTGAAGTCATGTCCTCCAGTGGTGATGAAAAACATGTCTGCAAGGTTCTTACAATGTCTCCTGGGAGAAAACACTGTCAGTAGACGCATTAATAGAACTACAGAATGGTATGCCTAAATGTTTACCCGAGAGGGAGGACTCTGAAAGCTTCCATGTGTTTCAGAACTAAATGGCTTGTAGACTGCTAGGCATCTTTTCTTAGCTATTTGGGTATTGCTCATTTAAAATATATACAGTAGCGGTCAAAAGTTTGGACACACCTACTCATTCAAGGGTTTGGACACACCTACTCATTCAAGGGTTTGGACACACCTACTCATTCAAGGGTTTGGACACACCTACTCATTCAAGGGTTTGGACACACCTACTCATTCAAGGGTTTGGACACACCTACTCATTCAAGGGTTTGGACACACCTACTCATTCAAGGGTTTGGACACACCTACTCATTCAAGGGTTTGGACACACCTACTCATTCAAGGGTTTGGACACACCTACTCATTCAAGGGTTTGGACACACCTACTCATTCAAGGGTTTGGACACACCTACTCATTAAAAAGTTTGGACACACCTACTCATTCAAGGGTTTGGACACACCTACTCATTCAAAAGTTTGGACACACCTACTCATTCAAGGGTTTTTCTCTACTTGTACTAATTTCAACATTGTATAATATTAGTGAAGTCATTAAAACTATGAAATAACACATAGAATCATGTAGTAAACAAAAAAGTGTTAAACAAATATTTTAGATTCTTCAAAGTAGCCACCCTTTGCCTTGATGACAGCTTTGCATACTCTTGGCATTCTCTCAACCAGCTTCATGAGGTAGTCACCTGGAATGCATTTCAATTAACCGGTGTGCCTTCTTAAAAAAATTGTTTCCCTTCTTAATGCGTTTGAACCAATCAGTTGTGTTGTGACAAGGTAGAGGTAGTATACAGAAGAGAGCCAGCCCTATTTGGTAAAAGACCAAGTCCATATTATGGCAGCAACAGCTCAAATAAGCAAAGAGAAACGACAGTCCATCATTACTTTAAGACATTAAGACATGAAGGTCAGTCAATGCAGAACATTTCAAGAACTTTTAAAGTTTCTTCAAGTGCATTCGCACAAACCACCAAGCGCTATGATGAAACTGGATCTCATGAGGAATGCCACAGAAAAGAGTTACCTCAGCTGCAGAGGATAAGTTCATTAGAGTTACCAGCCTCAGATTGCAGCCCAAATAAATGCTTCACAGAGTTCAAGTAACAGACACATCTCAACATCAACATCAACTGTTCAGAGGAGACTGCGTGAATCAGGCCTTCATGGTCAAATTGCTGCAAAGAAACCACTACTAAAGGACACCAATAAAAATAAGAGACTTGCTTGGGCCAAGAAACATGAGCAATGGACATTAGACTTGTGGAAATCTGTCCTTTTGTCTGATGAGTCCAAATTTGATTTGATTTTTGGTTTCAACCGCCGTGTCTTTGTGAGACGCCGAGTAGGTGAACAGATGATCTCCGCATGTGTGGTTCCCACCATGAAGCATGGAAGAGGAGGTGTGATGGTGCTTTCCTGGTGACTCTATCAGTAATTTATTTAGAATTCAAGGCACACTTAACCAGCATGGCTACCACAGCATTCTGCAGCGATACGCCATCCCATCTTATTTGTGCTTAGTGGGACTATCATTTGTTTTTCAACAGGACAATGACCCGACACACCTCCAAGCTGTGTAAGGGCTATTTGACCAAGAAGTAGAGTGATGTAGTGCCACATCAGATGACCTGGCTTCCACAATCACCCCACCTCAACCCAATTGAGATGGTTTGGGATGAGTTGGACCGCAGAGTGAAGGAAAAGCACCAAACAAGTGTGCAGCATATGTGGGAACTCCTTCAAGACCATTGGAAAAATCATTCCTCATGAAGCTGAGAATGCCAAGAAGAATCTCAAATATAAAATATATTTTGATTTGTTTAACACTTTTTTGGTTACTACATGATTCCATATGTGTTATTTCATAGTTTGTCTTCACTATTATTCTACAATGTAGAAAATAGTAAAAAATAAAGAAAAACCCTTCAATTAGTAGGTGTTCTATATACTACAGTTCAAAAGTTTGGGGTCACTTAGAAATGTCCTAGTTTTCCATGAAAACATACATTCATTTTTTTTATTTAACTAGGCAAGTCAGTTAAGAACAAATTCTTATTTACAATGACGGCCTACCGGGGAACGGTGGGTTACCCGCCTTGTTCAGGGGCAGAACTACAGATTTTTACCTTGTCAGCTCGGGATTCGATACAGCAACCTTTCGGTTACTGGTCCAACGCTCTTAACACTCTGCCTACCTGCCGCCCCCATGAGTTGCAAAATGAATAGGAAATATAGTCAAGATGTTGACAAGGTTAAAAAATAATGATTTTTTAATTTAAATAATAATTGTGTCCTTCAAACTTTGCTTTCGTCAAATAATCCTCCATTTGCAGCAATTACAGCCTTGCGGACCTTTGGCATTCTAGTTGTCAATTGGTTGAGGTAATCTGAAGAGATTTCACCCCATGCTTCCTGAAGCAAGTTGGATTGGCTTGATGGGCACTTCTTACCTTAGCTTATGGTCAAGCTGCTCCCACAACAGCTCAATAGGGTTGAGATCTGGTGACTGTGCTGGCCACTCCATTATAGACAGAATACCAGCTGACTGCTTCTTCTCTAAATAGTTATTGCATAGTTTGGAGCTGTGCTATTGGTCATTGTCCTGTTGTAGGAGGAAATTGGCTCCAATTAAGCGCTGTCCACAGGGTATGGCATGGCATTGCAAAATGGAGTGATAGCCTTCCTTCTTCAAGATCCCTTTTACCCTGTCCAAATCTCCCACTTTACCACCACCACAGCACCCCCAGACCAACACATTGCCTCCACCATGCTTAACAGATGGCATCAAGCACTCCTCCAGCATCTTTTCATTTGAAATCTTTTAATTAATGATCCGAACACCTCAAACTTAGATTTGTCTGTTCATAACACTTTTTTCCAATCTTCCTCTGTCCAGTGTCTGTTTTCTTTTGCCCATTTTAATCTTTTATTTTTATTGGCCAGTCTGAGATATGGCTTTTTCTTTGCAACTCTGCCTAGAAGGCCAGCATCCTGGAGTCGCCTCTTCACAGTTGACGTTGAGACTGGTGTTTTGCGGGTACTATTTAATGAAGCTGCCAGTTGAGGACTTGTGACGAGTCTGTTTCTCAAACTAGACACTCTAATGTACTTGTCCTCTTGCTCAGTTGTGCACCGGGGCCTCCCACTCCTCTTTCTATTCTGGTTAGGGCCAGTTTGCGCTGTTCTGTGAAGGGAGTAGTACACAGCGTTGTACGAGATCTTCAGTTTCTTGGCAATTTCTCGTATGGAATAGCCTTTATTTCTCAGAACAAGAATAGAATGATGAGTTTCAGAAGAAAGTTCTTTGTTTCTGGCCATTTTGAGCCTGTAAAACGAACCCACAAATAATGATGCTCCAGATACTCAACTAGTCTAAAGAAGGCCAGTTTTAGTGCTTCTTTAAATCAGACCAACACTTTTCAGCTGTGCTAACCAAATTGCAAAAGGGTTTTCTGATGATCAATTAGCTTTTTAAAATGATCAGCCGTTTCCAGCTACAATAGTCATTTACAATATTAACAATGTCTACTCTGTATTTCTGATCAATTTGATGTTATTTCAATGGAGAAAAAATGTGCTTTTCTTTCAGTAACAAGGACCCAAAACGTTTGAATGGTAGTAGACATCTCTCCCTCTCCATAACTAAGTTTATTGATTTTGTTTATTCAAAAGCATAACAAGGACTTCAATATTAATTGCCGTGATGGATGGGTGAATGCTATGAAAGCGGATCAAGCGGATGTGTGCGTGCCTGGGGGCTTGGTCAGAGAGCTCAGTGGGTGGGGGTGTCAAAAATGACTTGGCAGTGTGTGGAGGCTTGGACTGTATTGTTTAATATCGATCCCCTGGGTTTTGCGTTGTGTTGGCAGATTGCTCAGAGAAGGATCAAAACAATAGAGCACTAGGTTGATGTCAGTAGGTAGAGGGGGCGGTACACTGAGGCTTGGTTGATGGGTGAGGGCTTGGTTGATGGGGCTTGGTTGATGGGACTTGGTTGATGGGGCTTGGTTGATGGGTGAGGGCTTGGTTGATGGGGTTTGGTTGATGGGTGAGGGCTTGGTTGATGGGTGAGGGGCTGTACAGAGAGAGGGTTCAATATGATGACCATAGCGGATAGCCTGTAGTTTGTATCTAATGTCTACTTTTCAGGAGTTAAATCCTTTGCACCCAATTTGTTTTTACATTTCCCTGCATGCAACCTGACCACACACATACACACATCTCACCCTGACCACACACATACACCCATCTCACCCTGACTACACACATACACCCATCTCACCCTGACCACACACATACACACATCTCACCCTGACCACACACATACACCCATCTCACCCTGACTACACACATACACCCATCTCACCCTGACTACACACATACACACATCTCACCCTGACCACACACATACACCCATCTCACCCTGACCACACACACACACACATCTCACCCTGACCACACACATACACCCATCTCACCCTGACTACACACATACACACATCTCACCCTGACCACACACATACACACATCTCACCCTGACCACACACATACACCCATCTCACCCTGACTACACACATACACACATCTCACCCTGACTACACACATACACCCATCTCACCCTGACTACACACATACACACATCTCACCCTGACTACACACATACACACATCTCACCCTGACCACACACATACACCCATCTCACCCTGACCACACACACACACCCATCTCACCCTGACCACACACATACACCCATCTCACCCTGACTACACCCATCTCACCCTGACCACACACATACACCCATCTCACCCTGACTACACACATCTCACACTGAACACACGCATTCACGCTGAACACACACATACACCCATCTCACGTTGAACACACACATCTCACACTGATTTCTGGGCCATGGTAATTAATAGACTATGACCTACAGATGACATGTCTCATATTATTAAACCCGGTGGCCTGTCAAACACTGTCGTACTGGCATTCTACAACATTTGGCTTAGACCGGCTATGCACTGGCCTTCTATATCTGATTTGGAGGCTAAAACATGTTCTCCCATGTGACTAGCCAAAAAGTTTAATAAGTTTAATCGTGGCTTTTTGGGAAGCTATAGTGGAGCATGTTTTTGCTTTTAGAAAATGTTATCTTCCCAAAGAACATCCAAAGAAAGTTTCAACTGACCGGAAATAATCTTCTTCCCTCTTATTTTCTTTCTCTCTGCTCCTGAAAAGAGATGTACCAGCACACCTACAGCACTAACACTCAGGTACGCTGGAATATTTATAAAACAAGGTTCAAAAACAGACTTTCCTCCACAGTGCTTGCTTTCACTTTTTTGTGTGTTTCAACTTACTATTAAATTTAAAACTGAAAAATTCCTAGCAAGCAGTGTGCAAGAGTTTCTTCTTTCTTTAATCTATGCCAATCTCTCTCTGGCATAGATGACAGTGAGTGAGAGCAGAAAGCCGAGTCTGCTCAGCCCGTTCTCTCCCACTCGCCGCTGGCAGATGGCACAGAGAAGCGGGGCAGGTGGGATGGCATTAAACCCCAGGAGATTCCCTAAAGAGTTCCACTCCCTGTCACACAACGTCTGCCTTGAACTACCCCAGGGAGAGAACAGGGGGTGGGCTGGGATCAAAACAGGAAAGATTTACAGTACTTCTCTCTCTCTCTCTCTCACCTCGCCTCTCTCTCACCTCGCCTCGCCCCTCCTCTCTCTCTCTCTCTCTCTCTCTCTCACCCCTCCTCTCTCTCTCTCACCCCTTCTCTCTCTCTCTCTCTCTCTCACCCCTCCTCTCTCTCACCCCTCCTCTCTCGCTCTCTCTCTCACCTCGCCTCTCTCTCACCCCTCCTCTCTCTCTCACCTCGCCTCTCTCTCTCTCCACCTGAACCCACTCTGACACAAAACCTCTGTGATTTGAGTCTCCAAATCCTAATTGTCCAAATATCTGAATATTATTGACTATCTTGTCTCTGTATGTAATGCCTGCTTCTCTCTAACCAGGTCAATGTCATAGGCCTGGCAGTTTGCGTTATAATCTGAAACAGCTGGGACACATTGAGCAGCTTTAGGACAGAACAGGATCACAGTATCACCTCTTAGAGATGCCTCAGCACCACGGGGAACACCTGAGACCAGGCTGGAACAATGGCTATGTCCCTAACCATACCCTTACCCTATGTTCCCCACACAGTGTCTTTGTGTCACTACAGCGTCTTTTCTATGTCTTTCAACTGACTTTGCCTTTGAAATAGTACTACCTAAAGAATAGGGCATCATCACAGATGTGTACAATGACTTCTATGGAACGAGATGCTGCCACTAAGACTTTGCTCATCTCAAGGATTCAGACCATTTTGAATAACATTGGAAAAAGATGGATTTATGCCCTGAACACTGTGAAACTCTGTCCTCTGTCTCACCTCTCCCATGGTTCCTATACTGAGGTTGGGTCTCTCTGGCAGGCAGCTCTGCTGGAGGCCGGTGCTGATGATAGGGGTGGTTGTGGTGGAGGAAGGCTGGAGTAGGGTTACAGGGGCCTTGGGGACAGTGGAGATGGTGGCCTGCAGCCCAGCGGTGGAGGTGGTGGTATTGTGGTCCCTCTGGTGAAGCTCTGTGTGTCTGAAAGCCTCCCCGGCTCCGCTGTAGGCGGCCTGGTAGCTGGTCTCATTGGGGAGGTGGGAGACCCCCGACCGGGGGCTGGCGTACGGGGCAGGGGGGCGTTGTTTCCTAGTGGTCTTGGCCGGTCTTGCCCCTGTCCAAGGCCGGTACTCCTGTCTACAAGGAGGAGAGGGAAGTGTAAGGGAGCGCTCCCATGGTCTGAAAATAATTGTTATTTTACAAACACTGCAAAAGTTTTGTCCATTGGCTTTTTGCTCTCTATACTGTCGGCTATTTTACATAGAAAATGTTGCAAATTCTGTATTGTTGTGTAAATCAGACTAACCAAAGCATAAACAAGCTAATCAGGCTCATCATCGATTAAGGGTGATGATGTCCATTGGGATTCGAGCAGAGCAATACAGGGGCCTGGGTGGGTTCTGGTAATGATGCATGAGATTTCAGCTCAGTGCTTCTGGGAAATGAGAATGGGGCGGGGCATGCTGTCATCATAAAGAAACACCATTGGATGTTGAGGATTATCAAACTGCAGAAACACTTTAATTTGGTCTCTAATCATGCACTCTAATCAAGGGGATATCAAATGTGTGTGAGTTTATTAATAATTGAAAGCGTTTTGCTGTTTCTATTTTAGCAGCTGCCTACTGTTCAAATTAAAACTATTGGTTATTTCTGTAGCATGACACTTAATGCATCTAATGTATTTTGCATGAATGCACACACACACACACACACACACACACACACACACACACACACACACACACACACACACACACACACACACACACACACACACACACACACTGAACTGCAAGACCTAGCCTGGTGGCAATTTCCGTTCAAAAGGTATTGCATAATTATACACACTGCAGATTACATTTGTGCCAATATTCATGTAGTGGGCTAAAAAGTATTTAACGATTTTCAGAAAACAATAACTTGAAGCATACTAATGAAATCGTTAGGTTAGAGCGCAGTTATCAATGGCTTTTGAGAGAGTGGACAGCTCCAGGTGCTGAAATGAAAGAAACAGAATGGGTCTGAAAGGACAGCGTCAGAGTGATGGAGCCTACCTGTAAGAGCTTTGAGCTGTTCCGGTCCCCTGCTCCCCCCACCTCATGCCCAGCTCCTCTCTCTCCCCCGTCTCCCCTCTCGTCTCGCTCGCATTGGGGTAACTGTTTACTGGGCTATCCGAACCAACGGTGCCCCCTTTTCCACAATTGCTAATCCAGGGGAAATGCTCCTTCTTCGGAATAGGCCAGGGTTTGTAATCCTGCTTGTACTGGGTGACACTCGAGAACGGCACGCCGGGTCGGTGGTAGTCCTCCCGGGGTTTGAAGTTTGCTTCCCTCCGGCCTCTCAATGATCTCCGGGTGCCCGGGGCATCTCCCGGTGTTTGGGGGGATCCGCGGTGGTCCGGACTAGAATAGGTGTGCGTCAGAACCCGGTCCGTCGGCACCTGCCTGGTGACGGATCGCACCTCTTGGTCGGCGATGTCTGAGTAATTCTGGATGGTCAGTGGCAATGAAAGATCGGATTTATCAAACTGGTTCCAAAACCGAGCCAGACAGCACACTCTGCTTATGCACGGCCAAGCCATGGCGATTTGGTTCAAGTAAAAAAGTAATAGACTAATCAAAGAAAATGAGGAAAAATTAAATAAGGAACAAACACAACAAATCCAATGTTAGCTACATTCAGAAGTGCCGCCTTGTGTGTGCCCGTTCCTGGAAACCTGCGCGAGCGTGCTGTCCTCCATGCCACCACTCTGGAATGCCAGGATGGAACAGAGCAGCAAGTGCGCTGTCGACAAGCTGTCATCATAGACTAGACGTAACATAGTAAACGTAAATCCAAGACACAAAAATTAGTATGATGTTATGTTTGGTATCGTTACATTAGACAGCTAGCAGCCGTTACATCTTCTCGGTGTAACAGTTGGGATAATGGGATCATTCGGAATACAACGCATTTCTCATCCTTACATTGACATACATTTTCTAAGCCATATCCCACACCAGATCCAAGGTGTCTTAATCCACACAGGAAGCCTGCCTACCTAGAAAAGCTTAAGAGAAAAACTGTGCTATTGCTATTCAGGTTAAGTGTTTTCATTAAAGGCCCAGCAGGAATCTGTATTCTCTCTCATTCCAAACCTGTAGTCTACATAAGGGTTCCATAAATGCACAACACAACCCATTATTACTAATCAAACTCATGTAGGCTGTGGCTCTCTGAACATCCACCTGAAACTGACATTAGGCTGGAGGCTATATGGTGTAAACTTGAAGTATAGACGTAAATCACATCACAGCTCTGACAAGGCTTCTTTAACCAGGCTGTGTCACATCCGGCCGTGATTGGGAGTCCCATAGGGAGGCGCACCATTGACCCAGCATCGTCCGGGTTAGGCCGTCATTGTAAAGAAGAATTTGTTCTTAACTGACTTGCCTAGTTAAATAAAGGTTAAATAAAAACATACAAAAAATGTAAGCGAGTAATTGCAGTCAGCTTGTTCCGTGTGAAAACCTCCCCGTGCGGTGGAGCCCTGATTCGTCTGCGTTGAGTCCTCTCTGCTGCACACTGCTATGTACTGTGAGTCTGTATGTATAGCATCATATGGTCCCTGCCAAGAGGACTGGGATTTATGGCACAGGAGGTTACTGGTTCAAGCTTAACTTTCCAAGTCCCTTTACAGTCTGATATGCTTTTCTCCAAACCCAAAGACCCACCAGGATGACGGTGGACCTGGGCAGTGAGGGCTCGTTGGTGAAGGGTCAGAGGATGACAGTGGACCTGGGCAGTGAGGGGTCAGAGGATGATGGTGGACCTGGGCAGTGAGGGGTCAGAGGATGACAGTGGAACTGGGCAGTGAGGGGTCAGAGGATGACGGTGGACCTGGGCAGTGAGGGATCATTGGTGAGGGGTCAGAGGATGACGGTGGAGTGAGGACTCGTTGGTGAGGGGTCAGAGGATGACAGTGGACCTGGGCAGTGAGGGCTCTCGTTGGTGAGGGATCAGAGGATGACGGTGAACCTGGGCAGGGAGGGCTCGTTGGTGAGGGGTCAGAGGATGACGGTGGACCTGGGCAGAGAGGGCTCGTTGGTGAGGGGTCAGAGGATGACGGTGTACCTGGGCAGGGAGGGCTCGTTGGTGAGGGGTCAGAGAATGACAGTGGACCTGGGCAGTGAGGGCTCTGGTTGGTGAGGGGTCAGAGGATGACGGTGGACCTGGGCAGTGAGGGCTCTGGTTGGTGAGGGGTCAGAGGATGACGGTGGACCTGGGCAGTGAGGGCTCGTTGGTGAGGGGTCAGAAGATTCGGGAGGGCCAAATCTGCAGACCCACGTCGTATAAAAGCAGTTGATTAAGGTACAGGCCACTCACACACTGGGAAACTCCGTTTGAATCACGGATTGCCACTAAATCAATGGCCCGGTCCCTGAGAAGGATGTACTGATTGAGATAAGATAGGAAATCTTGCTTCCACTTAGCTAATAACCTACAGATTAGAAACTAGATAAGAGAGAAAAGACATGTACATCACAGGGCCAGTCTCTCTTTTCTGTAGGGGGACTCAGGTTGGCCTCTGGTGGGTCGTACCATGCTGTTAGGGGTGGTGTCCTGGGGCGTGGGCTGTGGTATACTCCAGTACCCAGGGGTCTACCTGGACTGCACACTGTAATCAACACCAACAAGTGTGTGAAGCAGAACATGCAGTGAACTAGAATCTTCAGTAGAAAACCTCTGAGGATCATGGGATAATCAAAATAGGTTTGTACAGAAATAGATGTTGATTTTCTCAATATTATCACTTTGCTTTGGGCCTTAATTTGTTTAGTAAATCACTGCTGCTGTTCACGGAATAACACATACACGTACACACACACAGTGCTGTAATATACTGAATCAAAAGTTTATTCTTCAAGTTTCTTTCATTCATACAAGTGTGAAGTAGCTATTCATGCAATGATGGAGACAAATAGAAAAAGACTCTTAGAAGACACTCTTATCCAGAGCAACTTACAGTTAGTGCATTCATCTTAAGATAGCTAGGTGGGACAACCACATATCACCATCACAGTAAGGACATTTTTCCTCAATTAAGTAGTTATCAGCAAAGTCGGTGCTAGTAGGAAAAGAAAGAAACAGCCTACATTCTCTTCACTGTTCCAATAAGAAGGTTCAACAGATGATCCTCCACCCATTCAGGATCTTCCCCATTCTTTGTTCCTGAGCTCCACTCTCCTGATTTTACCACTAACTGTCTTTGGTAGCTGTTCCACAAACTCTACCTGTGAAGATGAGAAAAGTCGAATTACCTTATTTTTTGCCTTCTAATAGATATTGATCAAGCTTTTTTTTCAACAATAAATAGCTTTACAAAAGAATAACAATGACCTTGCGTGGATACTTGTACGGTGCAGTAACTCTCTTCACATACGTCTGTAATTCTTTCTTAAGTTGATCTTGATCTTGAGATTTGTACTCTGCTGTTAGAACAACAAATGCCTTCACAACCTGGGAAGATGGAGGGCATATTAACTGGGTTGTTTTATGTAACCTTTAATTAACCTTTAATTAACCTTTATTTAACTTGGCAAGTCAGTGAAGAACAAATTCTTATTTACAACGACGTCCTCCCCTAAACCAGACGACGCTGGCCCAATTGTGCGCCGCCCTATGGGACTCCCAATCACGGCCAGTTGTGATACAGCCTGGAATCGAACCAGGGTCTGTAGTGATGCCTCTAGCACTGAGATACAGTGCCTTTGACCGCTGCGCCACTTGGGAGCCCAATTACAGTGCAGTCGCTATGAATGATTTTGGGATTGAAGCCAATATAGGTTCATTTACAGAGATCTAACCAACAAGATAGTCCATAGTCTAATAACATCTGAGCTCTGAAATCATCTGACTGCTTTGATTCTGGGTGAGGATGACCTATTACTTTAATGGATTTGATTGATCCATCCTTACTGTACCTCTCCTCTGATAGGGTCAGGGCTGCTGACCACGGCTGACTCAGCCACAGCCTGGTGTTCAATCAAAGCGTTCTCCACCTCAAATGGACCAATACGGTACCTATACAAACCCAGACTTTAGCCCTATTCAGACAGGATTAGTTTCACTACGAATACGGTACCTATACAACCAACCCAGACTTTAGTCCTATTCAGACAGGATTAGTTTCACTACAAATACGGTACCTAAACAAACCCAGACTTTAGCCCTATTAAGACAGGATTAGTTTCACTACGAATACGGTACCTATACAACCAACCCAGACTTTAGTCCTATTCAGACAGGATTAGTTTCACTACAAATACGGTACCTAAACAAACCCAGACTTTAGCCCTATTAAGACAGGATTAGTTTCACTACGAATACGGTACCTATACAAACCCAGACTTTAGTCCTATTCAGACAGGATTAGTTTCACTACGAATACGGTACCTATACAAACCCAGACTTTAGTCCTATTCAGACAGGATTAGTTTTACTAGGGGAGGTCGTGTAATGTAATTATGTGCACGGGCACAAAACACCACATTTGTAATTTCAGTCCCGTCCGAATCTGCCAGTCATTTTTACATGGCAGGAGAGTAACAATCCCAGCCAGAGTAACCTACTGTTTTTTGGCGAACTCCAAGGTCCTCGGATAACGCTAGTCCTGTGCGAATCGACATCCCTGTGTTTTGAGAGAAATGTCTGAGTTTGACAGGTGTGGCTCGCTCACGGTTTGAGCAAGAAAACAATACCTGATTGGATAAACTGAACTAAGTGCTGCGCATAAGTGATATATAAATGACCTACATGTATCAACTTTCACAGTGAATGCTTTTGTTTATATATTTTGTGATTATGAATTGAATATTGTCAAATGCATCTGTAAAAAAATATTGGGCCTATTTGATGCTAAAGTTGCTGTTAATAGATAGCAAAGCAGCATAGAACTGACCTAAACATTTGGAAATGATAAGTTATCTTTCTCATCCATAGCCTTAAAACACATCTCAGGTGCAAGTGCACTGTTTAGCTCACATCTGAAGGCTGGGGGGCATTTAGGACGTACTACAGATTGCTGATATATTCTAATGATTATCATGGCACTTCCTCAATTCAAATATTACGGCGACACTACATCAAAGCTGGTTTGGTTTAGAAACTTGGGAACCAAGCTGGCGTTATCCGTGTGCCGGTATCCCCTGGACATGTTGAAATATCTTCACACCTAGAATAAAAACCTCCAGGCTTCCGTCATAACTGTCAATTTTTTGAAAACAAGTCATAATTACAGGGGCCAGTTTGGAAAAAAACTAATCCTGTCCGAATCGTCCTTCGGAATAACGGACATTCTGGAGTAATAATTACATAACCAACGTTCTCTAGTAATACTAGTCCCGGGCGAATAGGGGGATAGTCAACTAAACATTTTTGTTCAGTTTTCCAGACTCAGATTGAGCTTATTCATCGACTGAGAAGAACAAATTGACATTTGTGCCCCATAGATATAGATATAGGTATAGATATAGATATAGGTATAGATATAGGTATAGGTATAGATATAGATATAGACATAGGTATAGATATAGACATAGGTATAGATATAGATATAGGTATAGATATAGATATAGGTATAGATATAGGTATAGGTATAGGTATAGGTATAGATATAGGTATAGATATAGATATAGGTATAGGTATAGATATAGATATAGACATAGGTATAGATATAGACATAGGTATAGGTATAGATATAGGTATAGATATAGGTATAGGTATAGGTATAGATATAGGTATAGATATAGATATAGGTATAGATATAGATATAGGAATAGGTATAGATACAGGTATAGGTTGAGTTCCTGCCCGACTACATTGCTGAGACATGGCAGATCTTACAACGCCTGGATAGGTATTTAACATGTCAGCTAATGCTGCATTCGTAATGAAGAGGAAAGTGGGAATTTACACATAAAACTGGGAGACTAGTGGGAAACTATCATCCTGAGCTCCCACATAGTGACCCCTGACCTCACCTACTAAGGAAATGACCTCGATAACAGCATTTTCGGCAGTTAAATGCAACAAAACATTATTTATAAAAACTATGTATTAATATAGTTTTTGAACACTATAATTTGTTTACAAGCATGATAGCTGTATTTTTAGTTTAGTGCTTAATCAGCTATTTGGCCATTAGCCAATCGGGGTTTCTCAACAAGTTCAAAGCACGTGAACCAACTGGTATTTACAACTTCACAACTGATAAATTCCCACCTCTCACTTGGTTACGAATGCAGCATAATGACATAGCAATCTAATTCCCAACTGCACAGTCGATGATGTGGCACGCAACCATTGGTTGATGCAATGCAAGGCCTGCACATCTAGTCGGGCAGGAAGTCGACCATAGTGTTACCCAGCTGACAGGATGACGTCATCGGCTCGACCCACGAACCACAAGTAGTCGTCCTCATCCATGACACCCCTGTCACCAGTCAGGTAGAAGTCCCCAACATAGCACTCTGCTGTTCGATCAGGTTCCCCCTGCATAGATGTGCATACAAATATTACAATATTAAGATGGAAGAAAACAAACCAAGTCTCAATGTATTTCAGAAGGTTCAAATCAATATCAAAATTGAAGGACTAGTCAGTCAGTCAATCAATTAATCCAGGCTGTATCACAAACAGCTGTGATTGGGAGTCCCATAGGGCGGCACACAATTGGCCCAGCGTCTTCTGGTCTAGGCCGTCATTGTAAATAAGAATTTGTTCTTAACTGACTTGCCTAGTTAAATAAAGGCTAGATAAAATAAAAATCAATGATGTGGATATATAATGATGTGCTATTGGAAGAAAACAGACAGGGAGACCAGGTGGCTAGTTGACCTGCAGTGAACTGGTCGTACATACTGTGTATTCAGTAAACAGGGAAAAGGGCTTGTGTGGTTTCACTCTGATACCAAGGTTCCCCTCCACTCCTCTGGGCAAGACATTACCGGCTTCATCTACGACCTGAGATAGGAACACAAATGCTGCCAATGTCCACAGTTTGTATCAAAACATGGAAACTTTATTGATTACACATTGATTCATGTTGATGGTTAAGCACACATTACACGAATGAATGACTTGGATAATTTTCAACACTGTTGTCTGTTGACTGCATATACCTGCACATCATACTCTGGTGAAGCCTTCCCAAAGGCCCCGGCTTTGATCTTCATGCCCTTAAAAGTACCAGCTATCAGTACCTGGAAGTGAAATGACAGAGAAGCTAAGACACCATTCTCTGTGTAACCTTTTATCACCTCCAACTTAACTCACAGTTTCAGTTTGTCCATATCCTTCGTAGATGTCCAGTCCAGTGGCACTCCTCCACTTCTCCATCACCTCTGGGTTGATGGGTTCACCAGCACACAAACAATGCTGCAAGTTGCTGAAATTATAACTGACAAAAAAAAAGAGATGTCTCAGATGTCAATAACGATTTGGTTGTAATCTAAAAAGGAGACATTATTTAATCAGTGTGTAAGCAAATACCTGGACATGTCCTCTTGCACTAGCATTCGATAAGCAGTTGGAGCCGTGCAGAATGTGGATATGGGGTAGCTGGAGAGAGTCTTCAAAGAAAAACACATGAAATATCAATATCTGTAATGACATGAAATAACATTTCCCCACTACATTCAACCTAGCCACGACACACCTGCAGTGGAAGGCACAGAGGGGTTCTATATAGTGAGAATGAACATGCAGGGCCCTCTAGTGGTCAAATGCATTGGAAGGCACAGAGGGGTTCTATATAGTGAGAATGGACATGCAGGGCCCTCTAGTGGTCAAATGCATTGGAAGGCACAGAGAGGTTCTATATAGTGAGAATGGACATGCAGGGCCCTCTAGTGGTCAAATGCATTGGAAGGCACAGAGGGGTTCTATATAGTGAGAATGGACATGCACGGCCCTCTAGTGGTCAAATGCATTGGAAGGCACAGAGGGGTTCTATATAGTGAGAATGGACATGCACGGCCCTCTAGTGGTCAAATGCAGTGGAAGACACAGAGAGGGGTTCTATGGAGTGAGAATGGACATGCAGGGCCCTCTAGTGGTCAAATGCAGTGGAAGACACAGAGAGGGGTTCTATGGAGTGAGAATGGACATGCAGGGCCCTCTAGTGGTCAAATGCAGTGCCTGCAGATCTGAAGCAAACCACTTCCCTCAGATGTGCTGACATCAAAGATGTAAGGGAATAGGTGTTGTTTTCAGACCATATGGTGTATGAACACACACACACACACACACATACACATACACACACACACACACACACCTCCAGTACAGTGTGACTGTCGAAGCGGGGCATATGGTGGATGAAGACACAGGCTCCCTGGATCCAGGGGGCATAGACACTGCTCCAGGCAGACTTGGCCCAGCCTGTATCAGATGTGTTCCACAAGACATCCCTTTCCGTCAGGTCCAACCAGTACCTCCACACCGACAGGAGGGAGGGAGAGAGGGAGTAGGACAGAGATAAACCCCAATTAGGGTTCAGTTCAATGGGTATTATGTCATGCTTCATGTTTTGTGTGGACCCCAGGAAGAGTAGCTGCTGCTTTCACAACAGCAATTAGTCAGTGCAATCTAAGTTCAACCCATGTTATGGTTGTGGCGTGGTTATGTTATGGTTGTGATTATGTTATGGTTGTGGCGTGGTTGTGATTATGTCGTGGTTATGGTTATGTTATGGTTGTGGCATGGTTATGGTTGTGTTGTGTTTGTGGTTATGTTGAAGTAATCTCTCGTGGACAGACTATGTAAACATCTGTGTTAACTGAGATTAATGTTGGCGGACCTACCTTCCGTTGACAGTGAGGCCTATCCCATAGCTACTGTGGCTGTGTTGGGTCATCTTAGGTGACCCTGTGGTCCCACTGGTGAAGAAGATGGTCATAGGGTCATCACTGCGAGTCTTCACACACTCATGGTCGCTGGATGCGTTCCTATGGAGAGAGTTTGGTCAGTACAGAGATGCTGAAAGTAACAAGCAAGATGTAGATAGACCAAACCAATAGATCAGACACAGTGAACTGGAGTCATTATGATCCCATCCAGACCAAACCAATAGATCAGACACAGTGAACTGGAGCCATTATGATCCCATCCAGACCAAACCAATAGATCAGACACAGTGAACTGGAGTCATTATGATCCCATCCAGACCAAACCAATAGATCAGACCCAGTGAACTGGAGTCATTATGATCCCATCCAGACCAAACCAATAGATCAGACACAGTGAACTAGAGCCTTTATGATCCCATCCAGACCAAACCAATAGATCAGACACAGTAAACTGGAGCCATTATGATCCCATCCAGACCAAACCAATAGATCAGACACAGTGAACTGGAGCCATTGTGATCCCATCCAGACCAAACCAATAGATCAGACACAGTGAACTGTAGTCATCATGATCCCATCCAGACCAAACCAATAGATCAGACACAGTGAACTGTAGTCATTATGATCCCATCCAGACCAAACCAATAGATCAGACACAGTGAACTGGAGCCATTATGATCCCATCCAGACCAAACCAATAGATCAGACACAGTGAACTGGAGTCATTATGATCCCATCCAGACCAAACCAATAGATCAGACCCAGTGAACTGGAGTCATTATGATCCCATCCAGACCAAACCAATAGATCAGACACAGTGAACTAGAGCCTTTATGATCCCATCCAGACCAAACCAATAGATCAGACACAGTGAACTGGAGCCATTATGATCCCATCCAGACCAAACCAATAGATCAGACACAGTGAACTGGAGCCATTGTGATCCCATCCAGACCAAACCAATAGATCAGACACAGTGAACTAGAGCCTTTATGATCCCATCCAGACCAAACCAATAGATCACACACAGTGAACTGGAGTCATTATGATCCCATCCAGACCAAACCAATAGATCAGACACAGTGAACTGGAGCCATTATGATCCCATCCAGACCAAACCAATAGATCAGACACAGTGAACTGGAGCCATTATGATCCCATCCAGACCAAACCAATAGATCAGACACAGTGAACTGGAGCCATTATGATCCCATCCAGACCAAACCAATAGATCAGACACAGTGAACTGGAGCCATTATGATCCCATCCAGACCAAACCAATAGATCACACGCAGTGAACTGGAGCCATTATGATCCCATCCAGACCAAACCAATAGATCAGACATGGTGAACTAGAGCCATTATGATCCCATCCAGACCAAACCAATAGATCAGACACAGTGAACTGGAGCCATTATGATCCCATCCAGACCAAACCAATAGATCAGACACAGTGAACTGGAGCCATTATGATCCCATCCAGACAAAACCAATAGATCAGACACAGTGAACTGGAGCCATTATGATCCCATCCCATCCAAATCAAATTGGTCACATACACATATTTAAGAGATGTTATTGCGGGTGAGGCAAAAAACATAGTAAAATAATGGAATTAAGAAATATATAAATATATGGTCCTTTCTATGACAAGTGTCTTTGGAATTTTTTTCTGACCTAAGTTATCTTTACCTCACCAGATCTCCAAAGTTCTTCCAGCCCTCTCTCTTGGTGGGGGACACCAGTATTTTGTGCTGCAGGCTGGAGCACTGAGAGGCCACGGCATCGAGCAGGGGGGCCAGGGACTCGTCTGTGATGACACAGCGGGCCCCAGAGGTCTGCAGCCGGTGGAGGATGTCCCTGGCTGTCATCTGAGAGGTGCCTGGCAGCAACACTGTTCCTGTGGGGGACATGGGACTTCACCAGGGATATAAGATTTTCCTGAAGGGAAATCTTGCGGCCCTAGTCATAGCTAATGACAAGGCACTGGAATAAATAAGGTTGTACATTTTTCCTGTTCAGGTCAGGAGGTCAGATAGTACACCCGGCCCTAGGCATCACATTTATATTGAATTATTTTATTAATTTAGCAGCTTGTCTCCAAAACTATTTCAATTGTATTGCCCCAAACATATTTATTGAACTAAACATATGCTATCTCATAGCATTATGTCTGGACGAGTGGTATTCAAAGTCAGGGTCGACGGGGGGATTTCAGTGTGGTCGACGGGGGGATTTCAGTGGGGTCGATGGGGGGATTTCAGTGGGGTCGACGGGGGGATTTCAGTGGGGTCGACAAATAAAAAATAGTTTGATTTTGGGGGGATCCAAAAATGAAGAGGACAGATTATATTATGGGAACAATATACAAATGTTATTGAAAAATATATTTGACAAATAAATTGTACTAAGTAAGTAAATAAATGTACGTATTGGTTCTCTTAGAGCAGATATTCCCAAAGGCAAAGCCGTCGGGGGTACGCCTAATAAAAATGTGAATCACCAGATTTTCTAGTGACAAAAATTGGGTCCCCAGAAATTCTGGGGAAAAAAATGTGGTCCCCGCTGAAAAAGTTTCAATATCACTGGTCTAGACAATGCAATTTTGATTCTATTATGAAGTCTTGGATTTCTGGATTAGATCTTTTCTAGCTCACCGGTTCTGAGACAGGCCACATTGACGAGCCACCACTCTGGAACCCTGGGTAGTACCAGAAACACCCTGTCCTGCTGGTTGAGACCACAGGCACCTGACAGAACATTGGCCAGTCTTCTGGAGTGGAAGCCCAGCTCCTCAAAACTCCACCTCACCTCCTGCTTTCTGTCATTCACCCACCAGAAGGCAGGGTTAGATCCTTTCTCTCCTTTCTGAAATAAACCATGGTGATTTCACATTTACATTTGAGTTCATCTGAAACCGTAAAGTTTAATGTAGAACATATCCCTCTGCCAATATGAATGATATGTCAACTATCCTGCTACCTAAAGGCGGTCATCATGATGATGTTGTCATAACACTGACATAACACGTCATTACGAGTTATAACAACTATGTCACAGTCAGAGGGTTCAAGTCAAGTGTTACCATTTTTTCATTCCCCCATGATAATATATGCAACGGACAGTGCTTGACTTGGGGAGGAGCTCACCTGAGTAGAGTACCGGCAGCTCAAATGTTCTTCTGCTTGAGCTCCTGTTCCTCTTATAGAATACTAGCTCAATGTATTGTGGAGCTCCTGCACCTAAATATAAACAGTACTGGCACCCTAAACGAGTACTGAAAGCTATTTCATCCAAGTCAAGCACTGGAAATGAAAGTTGAAGGTTAGATAAACAAGGTATACTCTACCTTTTCTTTCTCTGCCCACACATCAAGCACATCTTCTGCAAAGTTGAAGTACTCAGGTATCTGGGGGCTGTATTGTTGTTTGATACTCTCATAGCCAGTAAAGTTTTGAGGAGGAGATACCCTATGTCCACGGATCTGACATTTAAAGTTACTTGGGAATATACTGAGTGCCTTCAGTTGAAATGACACTTTCCCAATGGCCCTCATCTGCAAAGGAAAAAAAACACTACTTAATAAAATACTTGTAGATGCAGTAGAAACAATACTGTTTAGAGCAAGAACAATCTCTTTCTCTCATTTTATGCATCATGCAAATGACTTTGAAGACATTCTTACCAGTTATATTAAAGCCATTCAGTAGAGACAAATTGTGCAACTAGTATTTTTATGGCAACAGTTGACAAGCAGAGAAGAACACTGTACAGAACGTATACAGTTGATACATTAAGGTATCATTAAGTATCACGCTTAGAAAGTATCATGCTTAAGTTTAAACCCCTCTCAAACCCTACCTCTCAAATCGTCGTGTTGTTTGCGGTTTATGTTGCTCTGTCTGCGGGCTGAAAATAAGGAATGGCGCCCAAGAAATGTCTCCATAAAGGGTCGAGTGAAAAGGAAGGAATTACTAGGGCTCAACTCCGACACAGGGAGAGATCTGTTCATTCCATGACCTGAATGGGTGAACTATTAAAATCTGCAGGAAGTAGGCGTGGTGTTATAAATGCACATGTAAAAGTTCAAATGTGTTTACTTATTTACACAACAATTGAAAGGAAACCACTAATATGTTTCAGACCAAAATTAGAGTAATATGACACCACAAAAACATTGCTTATTAATAGTCTTTATGGTTATTATAGCGCCTACTAAATACGTGTTTTTCTGTCCAAAATATTAGTCTACCGTGCAGACTAGATGAAGAGCTGTTGCCATTGGATCTTACATTAAATCATCACCCACGAACTGGGCCAATCTGTCACAATGTAGCCTAACAATTTCTTCCTCGTTTTACACACATGAAAACTGCACAGTTAATGTCATGTGATTGCAAACGGACGGACATCAATGAAAGTGAAGACATTGTCACAACAGTAGTAGGCAGTGTCGCAGACTTTTACCAGGTGTATTTGTAGATACAGCTGATCCTGCTACACTGTAACGTCGGTTCCTCAGATGTGATCAGATGGGATATAATTGCCCCAGGATGCTTTGCGCGGAGAGTATGACGGACTGTTTCCTGCGAGCAACACGTGGAATATGGATAACGCTCCAATGAACAGCTAGCCTATATGTTCCTTTCATTTCATTTCAAATTATTTTCATGAAAACTGCATGAAGTGAGGACATAACTGACTGACGTAAGCGAACAAGAGTTTACAATGTCTGATGGGCATTCAGCGTAAAACGTAGCTAGATAGATAGATGGCTATGGCTACATAGCGATGATCATAGACAGTACTGTATGTAAACACGTTGTGGTGTTGTCGTTGGTTTAGACGAGCACAGCCACAACCTGTGGCAGTCATCATAACATAACACTGTCAACAGTCTAGTTAATTACATTGATCTATAATCAACTCAGCAATGCCATTCACAACATAAGGGTGACTGACAAAATAATTGATGTTCCATTTTATACAGAAAAGCATCAATTCTGTTTTAATTTCTATACATTGTGTATAGCTATCATTGCATTCCTTGTACAGTGAGGGACAGCGTGGGGATGGAGTATCTACCCGACCGTAACTCCAGGTATAAAGACGTGGACTACTGGGATGAGAGGTACAAGACAGAGAAGTCGTTTGAATGGTTCGGAGACTTCTCCAAGTTCCAGCATCTACTTCAGCGTCACGTCATGAAGGACGATGCCATCCTTGTGCTTGGTATGTGTTCTGACCTTACTTGCCTACTTGTCTTTATTTCTGAAGAAATCTTGGACATTGTGAAAATTACATTCGTGAAGACCTTACTGCATCAATGGAATGTTTGTCTCATCATTTAGTAATTTATTTGGAAAGAGGGAAACAGTGCTTTATAACGCGGCAGACCACAAGATGGCGCTGCAAGACAACGTTTGAACATGTCCATGTTCAGTATCGTCATAATATTATAATACCGTCCCTTGCAAATTCTTCAGCCCCTGGTTACATCATTCTACAGAAGCGGTTGAAAGTCATTTGTAGAGATTTTTGTACCTAGGTTTTGTACCTATTCAGTGCTTGATATGCATGCTTAATATACATTAATTTGAGCTACAAACATTTGCTGTTCAGCACACATCTGGATACTTTCACATTTGCATTCAGATTGCAAAATGTTAGCCACGCTGCCGTTATTGGAATGTAAGTCATAAACAGCATGGCTAGAGTATATATTACTGTTGTTAGCTATCCTTCAAACATTACCCAAGCACTTGTTTTGCCACTACATTGCAGATATTGTATTCGTCCCAGTAGTTAAAGCGGTTCCTTGTGGAATATTATAGAATCTAACAGTTAGTTGATGTTGACAAAGGTGTTAAACATGGTTGCATTATTTTGACGGAATATCCCTCAAAAAACGGTTTGATAGAGCCCTGGAAGAATATTATTATCCCAGTGCAGAGGATTCCAAAGCCAACCTTGCTGATATAATTGTTTCCCTGGTTTGAAGTGTTGTACTGTAGTGGCAGTGACCATGCGGAGGCTTAGGGGGGCGCTGTTGCTAGTGGTCTGTTGTCAGTCACTGTAGGGTCCCTGTTTATGTATGCGCAGCAGAGCAGCACTCTTGGTTGGGAGTGTGTGTGTGTGTGTGTGGAGGGTTCAATGCTGAACAATTGTGTCAGCGAACGACAGGGGCTTCCTGGACTATGATGGGGGTAAGACCGGTGTTGTCAGGACCTAGGCACTAGGCTCGCACTCCTCCACGGAAATCTCCTGTCATTCTCTCCTGTAGTTTTTCTCGTCTATCACTTGACCCTGGGATCAAACAGGCTCATTAAAAAAAAATATATATTTATTTCACCTTTATTTAACCAGGTAGGCAAGTAGAGAAGAAGTTCTCATTTACAACTGCGACCTGGCCAAGATAAAGCAAAGCAGTTCGACACATACAACGACACAGAGTTACACATGGAGTAAAACAAACATACAGTCAATAATACAGTATAAACAAGTCTATATACAATGTGAGCAAATGAGGTGAGAAGGGAGGTAAAGGCAAAAAAAGGCCATGGTGGCGAAGTAAATACAATATAGCAAGTAAGACACTGGAATGGTAGATTTGCAGTGGAAGAATGTGCAAAGTAGAAATAATGGGGTGCAAAGGAGCAAAATAAATAAATAAATACAGTAGGGGAAGAGGTAGTTGTTTGGCCTAAATTATAGATGGGCTATGTACAGGTGCAGTAATCTGTGAGCTGCTCTGACAGTTGGTGCTTAAAGCTAGTGAGGAAGACAAGTGTTTCCAGTTTCAGAGATTTTTGTAGTTCGTTCCAGTCATTGGCAGCAGAGAACTGGAAGGAGAGGCGGCCAAAGGAAGAATTGGTTTTGGGGGTGACCAGAGAGATATACTTGCTGGAGCGCGTGCTACAGGTGGGAGATGCTATTTTTTACATTTTTAAATTTATTTGTAATTTATTTCACCTTTATTTAACCAGGTAGGCTAGTTGAGAACAAGTTCTCATTTACAACTGTGACCTGGCCAAGATAAAGCATAGCAGTGTGAACGGACAACAACACAGAGTTACACATGGAGTAAACAATTAACAAGTCAATAACACAGTAGAAAAAAAAAGAAAAAGAGTCTACTTTGAAGAATCTCAAATATAACATAGATTTTGATTTGTTTAACACTTTTCTGGTTACTACATGATTCTATATACATTGTGTGCAAAAGGCATGAGGAGGTAGGCGAATAATTACAATTTAGCACTGGAGTGATAAATGATCAGATGATGATGTGCAAGTAGAAATACTGGTGTGCAAAAGAGCAGAAAAGTATATGAATAAAAACAGTATGGGGATGAGGTAGGTCAATTGGGTGGGCTATTTACCGATGGACTATGTACAGCTGTAGCGATCGGTTAGCTGCTCAGATAGTGGTGAGCTGAGATAAAGGGGTACTTTACCTAGCAGGGTCTTGTAGATGACCTGGAGCCAGTGGGTTTGGCGACAAGTATGAAGCGAGGGCCAGCCAACGAGAGCATACAGGTAGGTCGGAGTGGTGGGTAGTATATGGGGCTTTGGTGACAAAACGGATGGCACTGTGATAGACTGCATCCAATTTATTGAGTAGGGTATTGGAGGCTATTTTGTAAATGACATCGCCGATGTCGAGGATCGGTAGGATGGTCAGTTTTAGGAGGGTATGTTTGACAGCATGAGTGAAGGAGGCTTTGTTGCGAAATAGGAAGCCAATTCTAGATTTAACTTTGGATTGGAGATGTTTGATGTGAGTCTGCAAGGAGAGTTTACAGTCTAACCAGACACCTAGGTATTTCTAATTGTCCACATATTCTAAGTCAGATCCGTCCAGAGTAGTGATGCTGGATGGGCGGGCATGTGCAGGCAGCGATCGGTTGAAGAATGCATTTAGTTTTACTTGTATTTAAGAGCACAGAAGGAGAGTTGTATGGCATTGAAGCTTGTCTGGGGGGTTGCTAATACAGTGTCCAAAGAAGGGCCAGAAGTATACAGAATGGTGTCGTCTGCGTAGAGGTGGATCAGAGAATCACCAGCAGCAAGAGCGACAGCATTGATGTATACAGAGAAGAGAGTCGGCCCGAGAATTGAACCCTGTGGCACCCCCATAGAGACTGCCAGAGGCCCGGACAACAGGCCCTCCGATTTGACACACTGAACTCTATCAGAGAAGTAGTTTGTGAACCAGGCGAGGCATTCATTTGAGAAACCAAGGCTACCGAGTCTGCCGATGAGGATGTGGTGATTGACAGAGTCGAAAGCCTTGGCCAAGTCAATGAATACGGCTGCACAGTATTGTTTCTTATCGATGGTGGTTAAGATATCGTTTAGGACCTTGAGTGTGGGTGAGGTGCACCCATGACCATCTCTGAAACCAGATTGCACAGCGGAGAAGGTACGGTGGGATTCGAAATGGTCGGTAATCTGTTTGTTGACTTGGCTTTCGAAGACCTTGGAAAGGCAGGGTAGGATAGCCGTTTGTGTCTAGAGTGTCACCCTCTTTGAAGAGGGGGATGACCGCGGCAGCTTTCCAATCTTTGGGAATCTCAGACGATACGAAAGAGAGGTTGAACAGGCTAGTAATAGGGGTTGCAACAATTTCGGCAGATCATTTTTTAGAAAGAAAGGGTCCAGATTGTCTAGCTCGGCTGATTTGTAGGGGTCCAGATTTTGCAGCTCTTTTAGAACATCAGCTGACTGGATTTGGTATTAAATAGCCTTTCTGTTTATTCAGTGGTATGAATGCATCACATTTTATTTAGCAGCAGATGAAGACTATTGCAGATGGAAAAGTATAGCGAGTGAAATGGTCGTCAGTTTACAAAATAAAAATAAAAAATGAAATATGCATCAATATTGATGCATGTTGGTCAGCTAATATCAACTTAATTATTTCTCTTTGTATATTTTTTGTGGATCAACATTTGCTTTTGTGCACACAAACATACTATAGTAAAATCCTCAAATGAAACCGGGTGCCAATGTAACAGATGTGAAATGGCTAGCTAATTAGCGGTGCGCGCCAGTGGTGTTTCAATCGGTGACGTCACTCGCTCTGAGACCTTGAAGTAGTGGTTCCCCTTGCTCTGCAAGGGCCGCAGCTTTTGTGGAGCGATGGGTAACGATGCTTTGTGGGTGACTGTTGTTGATATGTGCAGAGGGTCCCTGGTTCGCGCCCGGGTATGGGCGAAGGGACGGTCTAAAGTTATACTGTTACACCATCCTGTGTCAACCAGTAACGCCTCTGGGAGAAGGGGGGAATGTATCTCGTATTGTGTCATCGATGTATGTCGAAACCTCTATCCCCTCCACCAACCTGCGTCATAGTATGGTGCTGCTGCAAGACAGACCACTCTTTCTGCAAGACAGACCACTCTTTCTGCAAGACAGACCACTCTTTCTGCAAGACAGACCACTCTTTCTGCAAGACAGACCACTCTTTCTGCAAGACAGACCACTCTTTCTGCAAGACAGACCACTCTTTCTGCAAGACAGACCACTCTTTCTGCATGTTGATTTGAGCCTAAAGAAAAATAATTCCATCGCCTAGGACTGGATGCATTGTACACTGAAGAGTTATCTCGCACTCACAGGCACTTACACACACGCAGTCACACGTTTCTGTCACTGGCACTTGCACTGTCTCTTCACACATAGACGCTCACATACACTCACATCTACAGCTCAGCTATATATAGGTTATATATCCACACACACAAACCCCTGCTTCACCCGTCGTCTCAACAGTGGTGTTTCTGGATGGTGTTTAGGTGAGGCCATTGGCTCATATAAACTGTCACAGAGAATCTCCCTCACTGTGGTGTGTAACACAGCGGTATAACTCTAAAGCATGGAGAGAGGTGGAGGAAAGGGGGGGATGATTGTGTCAGGATGGAGGGGGCAGAGAAGTGGAGGAAAGGGATGAAGGGGAGGTAAATGGGAGGGAAGGAAGGAGAGAGGGAGGGAGGGAAGGAAGGGAGGGAAAGCAAGATATAGGGATTGAGGAAAGTAGAAAGAGATGGGAGAGGAATAGAGAAGTTCCTGTGCCGTGAGCATTGGTGTCCATTTGATTGTTTAAGAGTCTCTTTTTTAACTTTTAGTTTATTCTATCCGGATATCTGAAAAAATATCACACTATTATTAGAATAGTAAAATCATCCTAATACCCATCCCTAGCCCTTTCTTCCTTGCTCCCTGGACACACCTGGAGCCCAAATGGATGACGTATGTTGCCCAGCTGAGAGTCGAGTGTGGAGACGAATGGATTCATTTCAGTCAGTCACCCTAAGAAGCCCTTCCCAGCTAGTATATGTTGGCTAGTTGGCGGCAGCAGCAGCAGCATGGGGCAGCAGCAGCATGGGGCAGCAGCAGCAGCATGGGGCAGCAGCAGCATGGGGCAGCAGCATGGGGCAGCAGCAGCAGCATGGGGCAGCAGCAGCATGGGGCAGCAGCATGGGGCAGCAGCAGCATGGGGCAGCAGCAGCATGGGGCAGCAGCATGGGGCAGCAGCAGCAGCATGGGGCAGCAGCAGCATGGGGCAGCAGCAGCATGGGGCAGCAGCATGGGGCAGCAGCAGCATGGGGCAGCAGCAGCATGGGGCAGCAGCATGGGGCAGCAGCAGCAGCATGGGGCAGCAGCAGCATGGGGCAGCAGCAGCATGGGGCAGCAGCAGCAGCATGGGGCAGCAGCAGCAGCATGGGGCAGCAGCAGCATGGGGCAGCAGCAGCATGGGGCAGCAGCAGCAGCATGGGGCAGCAGCAGCATGGGGCAGCAGCATGGGGCAGCAGCAGCAGCATGGGGCAGCAGCAGCATGGGGCAGCAGCAGCATGGGGCAGCAGCATGGGGCAGCAGCAGCATGGGGCAGCAGCAGCATGGGGCAGCAGCATGGGGCAGCAGCAGCAGCATGGGGCAGCAGCAGCATGGGGCAGCAGCAGCATGGGGCAGCAGCAGCAGCATGGGGCAGCAGCAGCAGCATGGGGCAGCAGCAGCATGGGGCAGCAGCAGCATGGGGCAGCAGCAGCATGGGGCAGCAGCAGCAGCATGGGGCAGCAGCAGCATGGGGCAGCAGCAGCATGGGGCAGCAGCAGCAGCATGGGGCAGCAGCAGCAGCATGGGGCAGCAGCAGCATGGGGCAGCAGCAGCATGGGGCAGCAGCAGCAGCATGGGGCAGCAGCAGCATGGGGCAGCAGCAGCATGGGGCAGCAGCAGCAGCATGGGGCAGCAGCAGCAGCATGGGGCAGCAGCAGCATGGGGCAGCAGCAGCAGCATGGGGCAGCAGCAGCAGCATGGGGCAGCAGCAGCATGGGGCAGCAGCAGCAGCATGGGGCAGCAGCAGCAGCATGGGGCAGCAGCAGCAGCATGGGGCAGCAGCAGCATGGGGCAGCAGCAGCAGCATGGGGCAGCAGCAGCAGCATGGGGCAGCAGCAGCAGCATGGGGCAGCAGCAGCAGCATGGGGCAGCACCAGCAGCATGGGGCAGCAGCAGCAGCATGGGCCTAGTGAAAACGGGTCAAATAAATGGATGTTTCTGTCGATGTGCGAGGGAGAAATAACTTGTAGTATTGGTCACCATCTCTAATTTGTCACGTTCGTCATAACGAGGAGACCAAGGCGCAGTGTGATAAGAATACATTCTTCTTTATTTACACGAAGAACACTAAACAAACTATACAAAACAAATGTGACGCTATAAGACACGAGTGCTGACAGGCAACTACACATAGACAGACAATAACCCACAAAACCAATATGGAAAATGGCAACCTAAATCGGATCCCCAATCAGAGACAACGATAAACAGCTCTCTGTTTGGGAACCAATTCAGGCCACCATAGACCTACATATACCTAGACATACTAAAACCCCATAGATATAGAAAAACCCCTAGACAATACAAAAACACACATACCACCCTCGTCACACCCTGACCTAACCAAAATAATAAAGAAATCAAAGATAACTAAGGTCAGGGGGTGACATTTATTCCATCCCACTTTATTTTATTTAGAGTAGAATAGCTGTCTTCATGAAAAATAGCTTGTAATATTTGGTAGTAACCACCTGAATGTCACTGTGATACAGTCTACACCAGTGGGCACATTCGCAGTCAAAAAGCAAGCCGAGATCTACCGCTCAGATTAAAAATGTAACATTAACCTAATAAAAATAAAATTTTGCAGTCGGCCTAATACATTATCACAGCATATTGGCTATATGCCTGACCTGCCAATATTATTTTTCTCAAACCATACTATATTTCAAAACTCAAGCTTTGATAACAAAATAGATCAGTTGGTGTAGCGCTTGCGAGGCACAGCTGAGCATAAATTGAAATTATTTGCTACTAATGAGCTTTTTTAATTAACTGGACTGATGGTACCTTTGGTCATGGTGCTTTCAAGACCACTGGGACTCGGGAAGGTGGAGTCGGTCTTTTCAGACGGTGCACAGAGCTTCTGAATGAAGTGCCCCTGCCGCCAACAGCGCAACACGAATAATACTAATACTGATAATAATAAGAACACTAATAATAATACTAATAATAATACTACTACTAATACTAATAATACTACTACTACTAATACTAATAATAATACTAATAATAATACTACTAATACTGATACTAGTACTAATAATACTAATACTAATTATAATACTACTAATAATACTACTACCAATACTAATAATACTAATTATAATACTAATAATAATACTAATACTAATACTAATTCTAATAATAATACAAGTGGAGTCAAGCCGTTTCTACAGCAATGTTTGGTGATGGAATGCCTTGAACATGGACTGGTTGGTGACCACTGGTTTACACTGCTCAATGGGTACAGTTTGTGCTGCAAGCCAACAACATGTGGCAGTGTTCTTTGCTCTCAGTTGCTGCAGTAAGGAGAGTAGCTAGACAGTGTAGCCTATATCGGGCCAGTAGGGAGAGTAGCTAGACAGTGTAGCCTATATCAGGCCAGTGGGAGAGTAGCTAGACAGTGTAGCCTATATCGGGCCAGTAGGGAGAGTAGCTAGACAGTGTAGCCTATATCAGGCCAGTGGGAGAGTAGCTAGACAGTGTAGCCTATATCGGGCCAGTAGGGAGAGTAGCTAGACAGTGTAGCCAATATATGGCCAGTAGGGAGAGTAGCTAGACAGTGTAGCCTATATCAGGCCAGTAGGGAGAGTAGCTAGACAGTGTAGCCTATATCAGGCCAGTAGGGAGAGTAGCTAGACAGTGTAGCCTATATCAGGCCAGTAGGGAGAGTAGCTAGATAGTGTAGCCTATATCGGGCCAGTAGGGAGAGTAGCTAGACAGTGTAGCCTATATCGGGCCAGTAGGGAGAGTAGCTAGACAGTGTAGCCTATATCAGGCCAGTAGGGAGAGTAGCTAGACAGTTTAGCCTATATCGGGCCAGTGGGAGAGTAGCTAGACAGTGTAGCCTATATCGGGCCAGTAGGGAGAGTAGCTAGACAGTGTAGCCAATATATGGCCAGTAGGGAGAGTAGCTAGACAGTGTAGCCTATATCAGGCCAGTAGGGAGAGTAGCTAGACAGTGTAGCCTATATCAGGCCAGTAGGGAGAGTAGCTAGACAGTGTAGCCTATATCAGGCCAGTAGGGAGAGTAGCTAGATAGTGTAGCCTATATCGGGCCAGTAGGGAGAGTAGCTAGACAGTGTAGCCTATATCGGGCCAGTAGGGAGAGTAGCTAGACAGTGTAGCCTATATCAGGCCAGTAGGGAGAGTAGCTAGACAGTTTAGCCTATATCGGGCCAGTAAGGGGAGTAGCTAGACAGTGTAGCCTATATCAGGCCAGTAGGGAGAGTAGCTAGACAGTGTAGCCTATATCAGGCCAGTAAGGAGAGTAGCTAGACAGTTTAGCCTATATCGGGCCAGTAGGGAGAGTAGCTAGACAGTGTAGCCTATATCAGGCCAGTAAGGAGAGGAGCTAGACAGTGTAGCCTATATCAGGCCAGTAAGGAGAGTAGCTAGATAGTGTAGCCTATATCGGGCCAGTAAGGAGAGTAGCTAGATAGTGTAGCCTATGTCAGGACAGTAAGGGGAGTAGCTAGACAGTGTAGCCTATATCGGGCCAGTAAGGGGAGTAGCTAGACAGTGTAGCCTATATCAGGCCAGTAATGAGAGTAATGAGATGTACAAATATACATATTTGTATAAAAACATACAGAGCTCCGTGTACGTGTGTGTAAATATATGAATGTATATGATGAAATATCAGGTACCTTGATGATTTATATTGACCTGGTTGAGATATATCCCTTTTGTTACTTATTAGATCTGTTTCACCTGTCCTTGTCTCCACCCCCTCCAGGTGTCTCCCATCTTCCCCACCTGTCCTTGTCTCCACGCCCTCCAGGTGTCTCCCATCTTCCCCACCTGTCCTTGTCTCCACCCCCTCCAGGTGTCTCCCATCTTCCCCACTTGTCCTTGTCTCCACCCCCTCCAGGTGTCTCCCATCTTCCCCACTTGTCCTCTGGGTATTTAAACCTGTGTTTTCTGTCTGTCTGTTACCAGTTCGTTTTGTTGTTTCAAGTCGACCAGTGTATTGTCTTAGCTCCTGGTTTTCCCCAGTCTCTCTTTTTCTCGTCCTCCTGGTTTTTGACCCTTGACTGTCCTGACCCTGTACCTGCCCGCCTGACCATTCTGCCTGTTCCTGACATTGAGCCTGCCTACCGTCCTGTACCTTGACCTCTACCCTGGATTTTAGACCCCTGCCTGCCTTGACCTGTCGTTTGCCTGCCTCTGTTGTTACAATTAACATTGTTACTTCACACAGTCTGCACTTGGGTCTTACCTTGTTGCCTGATACTTCTAACTTACAGACATACAAACAACAGTCACGTCAAGTAATCTATGCTTTAAGTTGATTGGAGAATCATTTTTTGCACCATATCCCTGGATCTAATTGAATGTTTTTGCCGTTTGGAAACTTTGAATGTGGACTATATGCGTCCGAAACAACCCCGCTTCAGGCTCTGGCAGGAGCTATGGTCAATGGGAAAGAAAGCCTCTACAATTAGTATAATGATGATCATAACAATAATAGTAATAATACCAATAAGGAGATCAAGAAAACGGAGGGTTATTATTATTGATAGTATTATTATTGATAGTATTATTAATAGTAATATTATCGTTATTAATATTATTATTATGAATAGTATTATTAATTGTATTATTGATCGTATTATTGTTGATAGTATTATTATTGATAGTAATATTATTATTATTGTTATTATTAATATTATTATTAATAGTATCAATTATATTGTTCATTATTATTATTAATATGATTCTTATTCATTCTTATTAATATTATTAATTAGTATTCATATTATTGTTATTTATTATAATTCATAGTATTTTTTAGTATTATTAATATTACTATTATTATTCATTATTATTATTAATTATTAATATTAAGAAGCAGCATCTCTATTATTTCTGTAGATATACACTACCGTTCAAAAGTTTGGGGTCACTTAGAAATGTCCTTTTCTTTTTTTAAAGAAAAGCACATGTTTTGTCCGTTAAAATAACATCAAATTGATCAGAAATACAGTGTAGACATTGTTAATGTTGTAAATGACTACTGTAGCTGGAAACGGCAGATTTTTAATGGAATATCTACATAGGTGTACAGAGGCCCATTTTATAAGCAATCATCTGGTTAGCACAGCTGAAAACTGTTGTTCTGATTTAAGAAACAATAAAACTGGCTTTCTTTAGACTAGTTGAGTATCTGGAGCATCATTATTTGTGGGTTCGATTACAGGCTCAAAATGGCCAGAAACAAAGAACTTTCTTCTAAAACTTGTCAGTCTATTCTTGTTCTGAGAAATGAAGGCTATTCCATGCGAGAAATTGCCAAGAAACTGAAGATCTCGAACAACGCTGTGTACTACTCCCTTCACAGAACAGCTCAAACTGGCTCTAACCAGAATAGAAAGAGGAGTGGGTGGCCCCGGTGCACAACAGCAAGAGGACAAGTACATTAGAGTGTCTAGTTTGAGAAACAAACACTTCACAAGTCCTCAACTGACAGCTTCATTAAATAGTACCCGCAAAACACCCGTCTCAACATCAACAGTGAAGAGGCGAATCCAGGATGCTGGCCTTCTAGGCAGAGTTGCAAAGAAAAAGCCATATCTCAGACTGGCCAATAAAAGAAAAGATTAAGATGGGCAAAATAACACAGACACTGGACAGAGGAACTCTGTTCTTAAGTAATAATATAACCATATACAATTTCAGTAGCATGTCTTAGACTGATGGACTATGCCATCCTCACGGCCTCCACAATGGATCAGACAAACATGGATCAGTCCACAGTGGATCAGTCCAATCAGACAGGCCTCCATAATGTATCACTCCACTCAGACAGGCCTCCGTAATGGATCAGTCCACTCAGACAGGCCTCCACAGTGGATCAGTCCACTCAGACATTTTTTATTTTTATTTTTGCTACTGCTCGACTGAAGAAATCTTGGTCGAACAAACAATCGACCAGTCAACTAAAGCTTTGCCCCATCCTCCTCCTCCTCTTCCTCCTCCACCTCTTCATTCACCCATTCCTCCTCCACCTCTTCATTCACCCATTCCTCCTCCACCTCTTCATTCACTCATTCCTCATCCACCTCTTCATTCACCCACCTCTTCATTCACCCACCTCTTCATTCACCCATTCCTCCTCCACCTCTTCATTAACCCACCTCCTTATTCACCCATTCCTCCTCCACCTCTTCATTAACCCACCTCTTCATTCACCCACTCCTCCTCCACCTCTTCATTCACCCATTCCTCTTCTCTTGCTCTCTGTCTCACTCTCTTTCTACATGTCAACCGTTTTCTACATACTGACCTATTTACAATGTCAGTATTTGTGTAGCTTTATATTTACATGGCCCTGCATGTGCATCCAATATGTTTACTTCTGAGCTGTACTTGATAGGATATGCCTGGGGTGTGTGTGTGTGTGTGTCATGTTAGTAAAAGGAACAGAACAGTCACTGACCCCTTCCAGTCTCACTTCCCCTCTGTGTGGCACACACATTACCACTGGTCAACACTGACGCACGGCCTTACTCATGCTTTCATTACCTGCTTGTTGGATGATGCTGGGAATTACCAGGGGCCTCATGATACCATATTATCACAATACTTAGGTGCCGATATGATACTGTATGTATTGCGATTCTCATGATTCTATATGTATTGTGATTCTCATGATTATATATGTATTGTGATTCTCATGATTCTATATGTATTGTGATTCTCATGATTATATATGTATTGTCAAATCAAATCAAATCAAATTTTATTTGTCACATACACATGGTTAGCAGATGTTAATGCGAGTGTAGCAAAATGCTTGTGCTTCTAGTTCCGACAATGCAGTAATAACCAACAAGTAATCTAACTAACAATTCCAAAACTACTGTCTTGTACACAGTGTGAGGGGATAAAGAATATGTACATAAGGATATATGAATGAGTGATGGTACAGAGCAGCATAGGCAGATACAGTAGATGGTATCGAGTACAGTATATACATATGAGATGAGTATGTAAACAAAGTGGCATAGTTAAAGTGGCTAGTGATACATGTATTACATAAGGATACAGTCGATGATATAGAGTACAGTATATACATATGCATATGAGATGAATAATGTAGGGTAAGTAACATTATATAAGGTAGCATTGTTTAAAGTGGCTAGTGATATATTTACATCATTTCCCATCAATTCCCATTATTAAAGTGGCTGGAGTTGAGTCAGTGTCAGTGTGTTGGCAGCAGCCACTCAATGTTAGTGGTGGCTGTTTAACAGTCTGATGGCCTTGAGATAGAAGCTGTTTTTCAGTCTCTCGGTCCCAGCTTTGATGCACCTGTACTGACCTCGCCTTCTGGATGATAGCGGGGTGAACAGGCAGTGGCTCGGGTGGTTGATGTCCTTGATGATCTTTATGGCCTTCCTGTGACATCGGGTGGTGTAGGTGTCCTGGAGGGCAGGTAGTTTGCCCCCGGTGATGCGTTGTGCAGACCTCACTACCCTCTGGAGAGCCTTACGGTTGAGGGCGGAGCAGTTGCCGTACCAGGCGGTGATACAGCCCGCCAGGATGCTCTCGATTGTGCATCTGTAGAAGTTTGTGAGTGCTTTTGGTGACAAGCCGAATTTCTTCAGCCTCCTGAGGTTGAAGAGGCGCTGCTGCGCCTTCTTCACAATGCTGTCTGTGTGAGTGGACCAATTCAGCTGTCTGTGATGTGTATGCCGAGGAACTTAAAACTTGCTACCCTCTCCACTACTGTTCCATCGATGTGGATAGGGGGGTGTTCCCTCTGCTGTTTCCTGAAGTCCACAATCATCTCCTTAGTTTTGTTGACGTTGAGTGTGAGGTTATTTTCCTGACACCACACTCCGAGGGCCCTCACCTCCTCCCTGTAGGCCGTCTCGTCTTTGTTGGTAATCAAGCCTACCACTGTTGTGTCGTCCGCAAACTTGATGATTGAGTTGGAGGCGTGCGTGGCCACGCAGTCGTGGGTGAACAGGGAGTACAGGAGAGGGCTCAGAACGCACCCTTGTGGGGCCCCAGTGTTGAGGATCAGCGGGGAGGAGATGTTGTTGCCTACCCTCACCACCTGGGGGCGGCCCGTCAGGAAGTCCAGTACCCAGTTGCACAGGGCGGGGTCGAGACCCAGGGTCTCGAGCTTGATGACGAGCTTGGAGGGTACTATGGTGTTGAATGCCGAGCTGTAGTCAATGAACAGCATTCTCACATAGGTATTCCTCCTGTCCAGATGGGTTAGGGCAGTGTGATTCTCATGATTCTATATGTATTGTGATTCTCATGATTCTATATGTATTGTGATTCTATATGTATTGTGATTCTCATGATTCTATATGTAATGTGATTCTCATGATTCTATATGTACTGTGATTCTCATGATTCTATATGTATTGTGATTCTCATGATTCTATATGTAATGTGATTCTCATGATTCTATATGTACTGTGATTCTCATGATTCTATATGTAATGTGATTCTCATGATTCTATATGTAATGTGATTCTCATGATTCTATATGTACTGTGATTCTCATGATTCTATATGTATTGTGATTCTATATGTATTGTGATTCTCATGATTCTATATGTAATGTGATTCTCATGATTCTATATGTACTGTGATTCTCATGATTCTATATGTATTGTGATTCTATATGTATTGTGATTCTCATGATTCTATATGTATGTGATTCTCATGATTCTATATGTACTGTGATTCTCATGATTCTATATGTATTGTGATTCTATATGTATTGTGATTCTCATGATTCTATATGTATTGTGATTCTATATGTATTGTGATTCTATATGTATTGTGATTCTCATGATTCTATATGTATTGTGATTCTATATGTATTGTGATTCTCATGATTCTATATGTATTGTGATTCTATATGTATTGTGATTCTATACGTATTGTGATTCTCATGATTCTATATGTATTGTGATTCTCATGATTCTATATGTATTGTGATTATATATGTATTGTGATTCTCATGATTCTATATGTATTGTGATTCTATACGTATTGTGATTCTCATGATTCTATATGTATTGTGATTCTATATGTATTGTGATTCTATATGTAATGTGATTATCTTGATTCTATATGTATTGTGATTCTATATGTATTGTGATTCTCTTGATTCTATATGTATTGTGATTCTATATGTATTGTGATTCTATATGTATTGTGATTCTCATGATTCTATATGTATTGTGATTCTCATGATTCTATATGTACTGTGATTCTCATGATTCTATATGTATTGTGATTCTATATGTATTGTGATTCTATATGTATTGTGATTCTCATGATTCTATATGTATTGTGATTCTATATGTATTGTGATTCTCATGATTCTATATGTATTGTGATTCTATACGTATTGTGATTCTCATGATTCTATATGTATTGTGATTCTATATGTATTGTGATTCTCATGATTCTATATGTATTGTGATTCTATACGTATTGTGATTCTCATGATTCTATATGTATTGTGATTCTATATGTATTGTGATTCTCATGATTCTATATGTATTGTGATTCTATACGTATTGTGATTCTCATGATTCTCTATGTATTGTGATTCTCATGATTCTATATGTACTGTGATTCTCATGATTCTATATGTATTGTGATTCTATATGTATTGTGATTCAATAGTGTGATTTTATTGCGATTTGGCGGCGTTTTGGCTCAGATACACATGACCAGTGCTAGCTAATGCTACCTACCTACAGTAGCAAAAATTAAATTAAATAGAATCTTGGAGTAAAATATAGATATATACTGAACAAAAATATAAACGCAACATGTAAAGTGTTGGTCCGGCTTTTCATGTTGAAATAAAAGATCCCAGAAATGTTCCATAAGCACAAAAAGCTTATTCCTCTCTAATTTGGCAAAACAAATTTGTTTCCATCCCAGTTAGTGAGCATTTCTCCTTTGACAGGTGTGGCATATCAAGAAGCTGATTAAACAGCATGATAATTACACAATTGCACCTTGTGCTGGGGACAATAAAAGGCCACTCTAAAATGTGCAGTTTTTTAATTTTTTTATTTCACCTTTATTTATATTTATAACAGTTTTGTCACACAACACAATGCCACTGGCATTCAGACTGCAGGAATGTCCACCAGAGCTGTTGCTGGGGAATTGAATGTTCATTTCTCTACCATAAGCCGCCTCCAACTTCGTTTTGGAGAATTTGGCAGTACGTCCAACCGGCCTCAAAACTGCAGATCACGTGTAACCACGCCAGCACAGGACCTCCACATCTGGCTTCTTCATCTGGGGTGTGAGGGGGGTTGACTTTAAATTTACTGATTTCCGTACATGAACTGTACCTCAGTAAAATTGTTGCATGTTGCTACATGACTAAAGTGTCAAATGTAAATCTCCTATTTAGAAATCTCGAGAGCTCTGACTATGACCACATCTCATTCTGTTCCTGTAACGACCCTGTTCTCCTTTTCTGTAGACGGAGGGCAGCATGTAAGTGACTGAACAATGTTCTCAGAATGTTCTGTCCCACTGCACATGGCAGACTAGCCCATGATAAGACCAGGACATCTCAGATGCTGGAAACACTGCCCTGGGGGATTCTGAAAGATTCAGAATGCTTTGTGTGAGAGAGAGAGCGAGGAAGAGAGCGTGAGAGAGTGTGTATATCTACGCATGAATTAGTAATTTCTTTACAGCAAGAATCTCAGACTCTCTGAAAACAACAAAACGTTTCAGTTAGCCTATTGCCAGTTATCCTTTTGCCAGTTATCCTATTGTCAGTTAGCCTATTGCCAGTTAGCCTATTGCCAGTTAGCCTATTGCCAGTTAGCCTATTGCCAGTTATCCTATTGCCAGTTAGCCTATTGCCAGTTATCCTATTGTCAGTTAGCCTATTGCCAGTTATCCTATTGTCAGTTAGCTTATTGCCAGTTAGCCTATTGCCAGTTAGCCTATTGCCAGTTAGCCTATTGCCAGTTATCCTATTGCCAGTTAGCCTATTGCCAGTTAGCCTATTGCCAGTTAGCCTATTGCCAGTTAGCCTATTGTCAGTTAGCCTATTGCCAGTTAGCCTATTGCCAGTTATCCTATTGCCAGTTAGCCTATTGCCAGTTAGCCTATTGCCAGTTAGCCTATTGTCAGTTAGCCTATTGCCAGTTAGCCTATTGCCAGTTAGCCTATTGCCAGTTAGCCTATTGCCAGTTAGCCTATTGCCAGTTAGCCTATTGCCAGTTAGCCTATTGTCAGTTAGCCTATTGTCAGTTAGCCTATTGCCAGTTAGCCTATTGCCAGTTATCCTATTGCCAGTTAGCCTATTGCCAGTTAGCCTATTGCCAGTTAGCCTATTGCCAGTTAGCCTATTGCCAGTTATCCTATTGCCAGTTAGCCTATTGCCAGTTAGCCTATTGCCAGTTAGCCTATTGCCAGTTAGCCTATTGCCAGTTCTGACTGGAACGTCTTCCACGGCCGTCCACTGTGTGTTACATACTGTACACTGCATATGTGTCGAACTTAATTAACTATGAACTAATTAACAGATTAATAGTTCCAGCCCCATCCCTGTCTCTTTCCTTCCCTCTCACCGTCTACTAGTAACAGTAATGACCCCATTAATGACCCTAGACTACCAGGAGGCACACTGCCCAGGGATGATGTAAACTGAAATGATTGACTGTAGCGCTGTTAGCATTAGCAGCTCTTGACTGACTGGGGTTTCTGTTTGTTGTATAACTGTTTATGTCCCAGTCCAACCCGCTGTCCAGTCGCCTAGCCACTCGCATTACGCCACGGCATTGACGCCAGTCCCCCTGGCCAACACCCTTGGTTTTCCACAACGTCCATCGGTATTGGGTGTCAAAGGCCTACCGTTGCTAGATGGCAGTTAGCCTATATATAGAAGTAGTGGAAGTGTTTACGACTACATAGATTCTAGAGCAGCAGTTTCCAGACTGGCTTATATTTAGGCCTGTTTGGCTCACTCGCTAAGTTAACTACCCTGTTGTCTGTCTGTCTGTCTGTCTGTCTGTCTGTCTGTCTGTCTGTCTGTCTGTCCGTCTGTCCGTCTGTCCGTCTGTCCGTCTGTCCGTCTGTCCGTCTGTCAGCTTGTCCGCCTGTCCGTCTCTCAGCCTGTCCGTCCGTCCGTCTGTCAGGAAGGAAATGGATAAGTTATATCACTGAGTGATGCTGTCGTGTTGGTGTGTCCTACAGAAAGTGATTTTCTTTTTAATGTATAAATGCTAAACTCAAGTTTGATATTTATTCAACTCTTGAAAGCTCTGATGTGAGAACATAACAACTCCAAAGTGTAGAATGGTTGTCAATTTTTCATGAAAAAAATGAAAAAAAAATGTATTATTTGGTTGACCCACCCATCTCCTCCTAGTCCACTGTGTGCTCTCCTTTCCGCCTCTAACAGACATTGGGGTCTCAAAGGAGCCAGACAGTAGGTTGACAGGAGCCAGACAGTAGGTTGACAGGAGCCAGACAGTAGGTTGACAGGAGCCAGACAGGAGCCAGATAGGAGCCAGACAGTAGGTTGACAGGAGCCAGACAGTATGTTGACGGGAGCCAGACAGTAGGTTGACGGGAGCCAGACAGTAGGTTGACAGGTCCCAGACAGTAGGTTGACAGGAGCCAGACAGTAGGTTGACAGGAGCCAGACAGTAGGTTGACAGGAGCCAGACAGTAGGTTGACAGGAGCCAGACAGTATGTTGACGGGAGCCAGACAGTATGTTGACGGGAGCCAGACAGTAGGTTGACGGGAGCTAGACAGTAGGTTGACGGGAGCCAGACAGTAGGTTGACGGGAGCTAGACAGTAGGTTGACGGGAGCCAGACAGTAGGTTGACGGGAGCCAGACAGTAGGTTGACGGGAGCTAGACAGTAGGTTGACGGGAGCCAGACAGTAGGTTGACGGGAGCCAGACAGTAGGTTGACGGGAGCCAGACAGTAGGTTGACGGGAGCCAGACAGTAGGTTGACAGGAGCCAGACAGTAGGTTGACAGGTCCCAGACAGTAGGTTGACAGGAGCCAGACAGTAGGTTGACAGGAGCCAGACAGTAGGTTGACAGGAGCCAGACAGTAGGTTGACAGGAGCTAGACAGTAGGTTGACAGGAGCCAGACAGTAGGTTGACAGGAGCTAGACAGTAGGTTGACAGGAGCCAGACAGTAGGTTGACAGTAGGTTGACAGGAGCCAGACAGTAGGTTGACAGGAGCCAGACAGTAGGTTGACAGGAGTCAGACAGTAGGTTGACAGGAGGTTGCAAGTGCAGCCTTGCTCTTGTTTCGGCCTCCATGTTGTCTCCAAGCAGTGATTTCTATGAACATGATCAGAATGTTAATCTCTCTTTTCACTGAACATGCTGAGAGTATCTCTGTTTATCTGTGTGGGTTTGTGTGTCTCTTATTTTCCGCAGTGGGAAACGTGTGTAGATGGTTTGATGTAGACTGTGTGTGTATGTGTGTTATTTCCTGCACTGCAGTAGGTAGGTAGGTAGGTAGGTAGGTAGGTAGGTGAGTAGGTGGGTGGATGGGGAGGATTGGATGTCATTGTTAATGGGGAGCTCCTGGGTCAAGGTCCTCTCAGATCCCTTTTTCTGCATTGTCAGAAGTTCAACACACACACACTCTCTCTGCTAAATGCTGACAGGATGGAAAGATAGTGGGTTATAGGGGTAGAGGGGGGAGGAGGTAGAGAGGTAGAGGGAGGGAGAGAGAGAGTCATGTCTGAGTAGCTGTCAAGAGCTGTTATCAGATCCACTGTCACCTGTCCCCCTGTCCTCTCCTCTCCTCCCCCCAGCCCTCCCCCAGTCTTCTCCCCTCCTCCCCCCCATGTCCTCTCCCCTCCTCCCCCCTAGTCATCTCCCCTCCTCCCCCTAGTCCTCTCCCCTCCTCCCCCCCATGTCCTCTCCCCTCCTCCCCCCTAGTCATCTCCCCTCCTCCCCCCTAGTCATCTCCCCTCCTCCCCCCTAGTCCTCTCCCCTTCCTCCCCCCTAGTCCTCTCCCCTCCTCCCCCCTAGTCCTCTCCCCTCCTCCCCCTAGTCACCACCCTAGTCCTCTCCCCCTCCTCCCCCCTAGTCCTCTCCCCTCCTCCCCCCTAGTCCTCTCCCCTCCTCCCCCCTAGTCCTCTCCCCTCCTCCCCCTAGTCACCACCCTAGTCCTCTCCCCCTCCTCCCCCCTAGTCCTCTCCCCTCCTCCCCCCTAGTCCTCTCCCCTCCTCCCCCCTAGGCCTCTCCCCTCCTCCCCATAGTCACCACCCTAGTCCTCTACCATCCTTCTCCACTACTCTTGTCCCCTTTTGTCCTCTTTCTCCTTTCCTCGTGCTTTTCCTCTGTCTTGTTTCCCTAACCCACCTGTCCACTACCTCCCTTCTCTTCCCTTTTCATCTTCCTGGTTGTTCCATCTCCAGCCTCCTCTTGTCTACACCCTCACCCTCTGTGCTTTCCTCCTCTCCTCCTCTTCTCCATTTTTCTTTCTTTCTTTCTTTCTTTATTTCTTTCTTTCTTTCTTTCTTTCTTTGTACACTGTTGATTTAAAGGATGTAGTAGGTGTGTGTGTGTCACACAGACCCTGGGGTGTCTTGTTGCTCTATCTGTCCCCCTCTCTCCTACATCCTTCTCTCCCAGGCGGAAACAGGAAACAGGGAGCAGAGTTCAGGCTGATAAAACTAAGGGAGGATCATGGGAACCTTCCAGGACAATAATAGAATGAGGAGGACAGTAGTAATGGCAGCCATTTTGACACGGCTCAGTCCTTTCTTCCTGGGTCGGATATAGGGAGGGAGAGAGCTCCAGTAGTTTAGATAGCTTTGTGGATAAGGTCCCAGAGTCTTTCAGAGTAGGAGTGCTCTAGGATCAGGTCCCCCCTGTCCGTGTGATCTTATTCATTGTGATCCAAAGGTTAAGACGGATTCTAGACGAGCACACCTACTCTGAGAAGCTTTTAGGATACAGGCCCGGGTCAGCTCTGTGGTTGTGACAGGGACGGTCCTTCTCGTCTGTGGATGGAGTACTGCTGGTCACTGTTTGATGACCTCAGACAGCATGATGACAATGACACTAACACACCAACCCTCGCACTTGTCTTTTCTCACTAGCTCACTGCTGACTCTGCTGACAGCTGCTTTACTGAGGAAAAGTTTTACTTCCTGTGATATGTGGATGTCTCACCTAGAGCCTCTTGGTTCCCTCTTCGATCTAGGGGATCGGGAACTGCCCCCCTAGCCTTAAGAAGATTTATTAAGGTGAATGCACAAGAGCGTCTGCTAAATTACTCAAATGTAAAATGTAATATAATCCAAAATCATGTGCATTAATATGGAGTTGGTCCCCCCCTTTGCTGCCTAAACAGCCTCCACTCTTCTGGGAAGGCTTTCCACTAGATGTTACAACATTGCTGCGGGGACTTGCTTCCATTCAGCCACAAGAGTATTAGTGAGGTCGGGCACTGATGTTGGGCGATTAGGCCTGGCTCGCAGTTGGCGTTCTAATTCATCCCAAAGGCGTTCGATGGGGTTGAGGTCAGGGCTCTGTGCAGGCCAGTCACGTTCTTCCACACCGATCTCGGCAAACCATTTCTGTATGGACCTCGCTTTGTGCACAGGGGCATTGTCATGCTGAAACAGGAAAGGGCCTTACACAAACTGTTGCCACAAAGTTGGAAGCACAGAATCATCTAGAATGTCATTGTATGCTGTAGCATTAAGATTTCCCTTCACTGGAACTAAGGGGCCTAGTCCAAACCATGAAAAACAGCCACAGACCATTATTCCTCCTCCACCAAACTTTACAGTTGGCACTATGCATTGGGGCAGGTAGCGTTTTCCTGGCATCCTCCAAACCCAGATTCGTCCGTCGGACTGCCAGATGGTGACGCTTGATTCATCACTCCAGAGAGCACGTTTCCACTGCTCTAGAGTCCAATGGGGGGAGCTTTACACCACTCCTTCCGACGCTTGGCATTGCGCCTGGTGATCTTAGGCTTCCGTGGCTGCTCGCGACAAACAGTTATTGTGTGGCCGTTGCTTCCAGAGGCAGTTTGGATCTCGGTAGTGAGTGTTGCAACTGAGGACAGACAATTTTTACGCGCATCAGCACTCGCCGGTCCCGTTCTGTGAGCTTGTGTGGACTACCACTTCACGGCTGAGCCGTTGTTGCTCCTAGACGTTTCCACTTCACAATAACCACACTTACAGTTAACCAGGGCAGCTCTAGCAGGGTAGACATTTGACAAACTAACTTGTTGGAAAGGTTGAATCCTTTTGAAAGTCACCGAGCTCTTCAGTAAGGCCAATGTTTGTCTATGGAGATTGCATGGCTGTGTGCTCGATTTTATACACCTGTCAGCAACGGGTGAGGCTGAAATGTCCGAATCGACTCATTTGAAGGGGTGTCCACATGCTTTTGTATATTAAGTGTACAATAAGGGTTGTGGTATATGGCCAATTTCACACGGCAAAGGGCTGTATCCAGGCACTCAGCGTTGCGTCATGCATAAGAACAGCCTTTAGTCGTGGTATATTGCCCATATACCACAAACCCCCACAGTGCCTTATTGCTATTATAAACAGGTTACACATATAATTAGAACAATAAAAAAAACATGTTTTATAGTCATACAAGTGGTATACGGTCTCATATACCATGGCTTTCAGCCAATCAGCATTCAGGACTTGAACCACCCAGTTTATATAATATATATATAGTATATATAGACACTGTATATGCTGTAGTCAGTGTTTTTACTGAAAACATGCAGTGATGGGTGAGGACACACACACACACACACCAGTGAAAAACCAGCCTATGTATACACAACGCATCTAGGTATGTGTTATATGTATTGGATGTAATGTTATCCTGCGGCTCTAGTACCTGGAACAAAGGAGGGGAATAAGAACAGAGCTGCATCAACTGAATGAAGGAAAGAACAAATGGATGGATGGATGAATTAATGAATGGATGGATGGGTGGATGGATGAATTAATGAATGGATGGATGGATGGATGAATTAATGAATGGATGGATGAATTAATGAATGGATGGATGGATGGATGAATTAATGAATGGATGGATGGATGGATGAATTAATGAATGGATGGATGAATTAATGAATGGATGGATGGATGGATGAATTAATGAATGGATGGATGGATGAATTAATGAATGGATGGATGAATTAATTAATGAATGGATGGATGGATGGATGAATTAATGAATGGATGGATGGATGGATGGATGAATTAATGAATGGATGGATGGATGGATGAATTAATGAATGGATGGATGGATGAATTAATGAATGGATGGATGAATTAATGAATGGATGGATGGATGGATGAATTAATGAATGGATGGATGAATTAATGAATGGATGGATGAATTAATGAATGGATGGATGAATTAATGAATGGATGGATGGATGGATTAATTAATTAATGAATGGATGGATGGATTAATTAATTAATGGATGGATGGATTAATTAATTAATGGATGGATGGATGGATGAATTAATGAATGAATGGATGAATTAATCAATGGATGGATGGACGGATGAATGGATGGATGGATAAATGGTTGGATGGATGAATGGATGAATGGATGGATGGATGGATGGATAAATGGTTGGATGGATGAATAGATGGATGGATGGATGGATAAAAGGAATGAGGCCGAGGAGGGGTGGTGTGGATAAGGGTCCATACACCACTCATTTCCTTGAAACCCCCCCCCCCCCCATGCTGCCGTATGATTGGTTTGTTACAGGAAACAGGAAGCCCTAAGGATGCAATAGTCAGTCAGCGGGGTTACCTGTCCTTCCTCCCTCCTTCCCTCCATCCCTCGTTCCTTTGCCACTGTAAGGACTGGTAGTGCTTATGAATGAGCTCAGGGCCGCAGAATGTGAATGAAAATCTGAAAAGGTGAGGGAGGAATGGAGGAGGAATGGAGGAGGAGGGGAGGAATGGAGGAGGGGAGTGAATGGGAGCGAGTGAAGGGAGGAGGGGAGGAGGGGAGGAATGGAAGAGGGGAGTGAATGGGAATGGGAGCGAGTGAAGGGAGGAGGGGAGGAATGGAGGAGAGTGAATGGGAATGGGAGCGAGTGAAGGGAGGAGGGGAGGAGGAGGGGAGGAATGGAGGAGGGGAGGAATGGAGGAGGGGAGTGAATGGGAATGGGAGCGAGTGAAGGGAGGAGGGGAGGAGGAGGGGAGGAATGGAGGAGGGGAGTGAATGGGAATGGGAGCGAGTGAAGGGAGGAGGGGAGGAATGGAGGAGGAGGGGAGGAATGGAGGAGGAGGGGAGGAATGGAGGAGGAGGGGAGGAATGGAGGAGGAGGGGAGGAATGGAGGAGGGGAGGAATGGGAGCGAGTGAAGGGAGGAGGGGAGGAATGGAGGAGGGGAGTGAATGGGAATGGGAGCGAGTGAAGGGAGGAGGGGAGGAGGAGGGGAGGAATGGAGGAGGGGAGTGAATGGGAATGGGAGCGAGTGAAGGGAGGAGGGGAGGAATGGAGGAGGAGGGGAGGAATGGAGGAGGAGGGGAGGAATGGAGGAGGAGGGGAGGAATGGAGGAGGAGGGGAGGAATGGAGGAGGGGAGGAATGGGAGCGAGTGAAGGGAGGAGGGGAGGAATGGAGGAGGAGGGGAGGAATGGAGGAGGGGAGTGAATGGGAATGGGAGCGAGGGGAGGAATGGGGGAGGAGGAGGAATGGAGGAGGGGAGGAGGAATGGCGGAGGGGAGTGAATGGAGGAGGGGAGGAGGAATGGAGGATGGGAGTGAAGGGAGGAGGAGGGGAGGAATGGAGGAGGGGAGTGAATGTGAATGGGAGTGAATGTGAATGGGAGCGAGTGAAGGGAGGAGGGGAGGAGGAGGGGAGGAATGGAGGAGGGGAGTGAATGGAGGAGGGGAGTGAATGGGAATGGGAGCGAGTGAAGGGAGGAGGGGAGGAATGGCAATTACAGAGGAGGCGAAGGGGGCAGAGGAAGAAGAGAGGGAGTGGAGAGAGGGATGATTGATGGAGGTATAGAAATAGGGGGAAATATGAGATGGTGGTAGCGGTGTCCCTCCCCTTCTTAAGTGCATGCAGGTCAGATAAGATGCTGGGTAATGGAATGTGCCGGCGGGCGGCTGGAAGGGGGGCCAATGGGAACTTCCCCTCTGGAACTAACACACAGACGCACACTGCAACGCACAGGCACACACACACACACACACACACACACACACACACACACACACATAGAGGCACACACACACCATTAACACACAAACACTTTACTCTCCCTGTGCAAGGGAGCACCAGCACCGTGCTCAGAATAATACCGGGGTTACCAGGGCAACCAGGCTCAGAAGGCTGATGGGCTCGGCCCTGATAAACACAGCGCAGAGCGAGGGGGATTGTGTGTGTGCGTGTGTGTGTTTGTGTGCGCTTTACGATGTAGGATTGTCTGCATTTTGATTAAGGCCTACTGTGTGTGTGTGTGTGTGTGTGTGTGTGTGTGTGTGTGTGTGTGTGTGTGTGTGTGTGTGTGTGTGTGTGTGTGTGTGTGTGTGTGCGTGTGTGTGTTTGTGTGCGCTTTACGATGTAGGATTGTCTGCATTTTGATTAAGGCCTACTGTGTGTGTGTGTGTGTGTGTGTGTGTGTGTGTGTGTGTGTGTGTGTGTGTGTGTGTGTGCGCGCGCATCTTTGGTTCTCTGTGTTTCAATGTGTGTTTACAGTGTGTGTGTGTGTGTGTGTGTACAGTGTGTGCGAGCGAGCGTGGGTGTACAGTGTGTGCGAGCGAGCGTGTGTGTACAGTGCAAGTGTGTGTGTGTGTAGTGTTCCAGTGAATGAATGTCCTCTGTTTAAGTGACAGTGACTCTGAACGCCCTTGGCTCTGAGAGGACTGGAGCAGAGTGGGCAGATAGCACAAGCCACCCACACTAATACTGTAATAACACTACTATAAAACCACTATGGTAATTGAAGGGTAAGAGGTACCTCATTACTGTAAATGGTGGCTGCTACCAGGTAATATATTGTACATTCACTGAATAGGTAGAACTGAGCAGGGTTGACATCACAATATTACATGCTATTTGTCATAGTGTTCCTAAACACCAGTATAACTATAATAATGAGCATCTTCACTACTGCAATGGACAACAAACGATACAGGTAGGAATTCTATCCAAACTCTAGGAGCCATTTCTCAGTCTGACAGGGAACTTTACCATAGGAACTTGTCTTATATTAACTATATTAAGAAGAGGTGTGTGTGGGTGTGTGTGTGTGTGTGCTTGCGCTATTTATTCAACTGCGAGACCAAGACACTATCCACTTTCTATACTTTCTGACACAGTCATACTTGACATTCCTAGTGTATACTCTATATCCTATTGTTTACCTGTCGTTTTTGTACTATCCATACTACCTCCTAATTCCTTGTTATTGTATTTCACTGCTCATTTTATCCCTCCTGTAAACTGTGTATGTGATGAATAAAATATTGTTTTCGTGATTGTTTTTGTGTAGCATACTTTGAGCCTGCAGACTCATTACCTGATGGACCTGAGTGCTGTAGATGACCCTAGCCTTCCAGAGAAGACTGCTCCACATTACTGACCAACACCGGAGCACCTAAACACAATTTACTGCAGAGAGAGATGAGTGAGAGACAAGGTGTGAGAGAGGAGAGAGGCGAGGTGAGAGAGAGAGGTGAGGTGAGGTGAGAGAGAGAGAGGTAAGAGAGATGAAAGAGGTGAGGCGGGAGAGAGAGAGAGCTGAGGTGAGAGAGAGGTGAGAGAGAGGTGAGGTGAGAGAGAGGTGAGAGAGACAGAGAGAGAGAGGTGAGGTGAGAGAGAGTGAGAGAGGTGAGGCGAGAGAGAGGTGAGGCAAGAGAGAGAGAGGTGAGGCAAGAGAGAGAGAGGTGAGGCAAGAGAAAGAGAGGCGAGGTGTGAGAGAGAGAGAGAGAGAGGTGAGAGAGAGAGTCGAGGTGAGGAGAGAAAGAGAGGGAGGTGAGGTAAGAGAGGTGAGGTAAGAGAGGTGAGGTAAGAGAGGTGAGCTGAGAGAGAGGTGAGGTAAGAGAGAGAGAGAGAGGTGAGGTGAGAGAGGTGAGGTAAGAGAGACGATGTGAAAGAGAGTCAAGGTGAGAGAGAGGTGAGGTAAGAGGCGAGAGAGAGAGAGAGAGGGGTGAGAAAGAGAGAGGGGTGAGGTAAGAGAGAGGTGAGGTAAGAGAGAGGTGAGGTAAGAGAGAGGCGAGGTGAGAGAGAGAGGTGTGAGGTAAGTGAGAGTCAAGGTGAGAGAGAGAGTCGAGGTGAGAGGGTGAGAGAGAGGTAAGGAGAGAGAGAGAGAGAGGTGAGGTGAGAGAGAGGTGAGGTGAGAGAGAGAGTCAAGGTGAGAGAGATTGAGAGAGAGGTGAGGTGAGAGAGGTGAGATGAGAGAGAGAGAGAGGCGAGGTGAGAGAGAGGTGAGGTGAGAGAGTTAGGTGAGGAGAGCGAGAGAGAGGAAGGCAGGCAGAGGGTGCACGAATCGAGAGGTGAGAGTTGGAGGGCCAATGAGTGAGGGAGAGAAGGGAGAGAAGGAGCGAGAGTAACAGAAAAGAGGGAAGCAGAGGAAGAGGGGGAGGGAGAGAGATAGTGAGCTGCTTAGTGAATGAATGAGATGGCGGTTGTCTTTGTCTGGTGCTGCAGAGAAGATTACTGAATGATGTAGCCTAGTTGTGGTCACAGACAGACAGACAGACAGACACATGCCTCCTCTGCAGGGCCAATGTGTGGAGATGATTAGATTGTGAGTGAGTGGGTTGATTCATAAATCTGTGTCAGTGTGCATGTAGTGTATGCATGCCTACATGGGTCTGTTGTTGTATGTAGGTGGGAGCTACCTGGAGCACTGTGATGACTCGTATACTGTGCCCAGTGGTAGCCTACTAGCCTGTTCAACATCCTGATGCCATTAGTACTTACTTTACTATTGAGAGAGAGAGAGAGAGGTGTATTGAGTCATATTGTGTGTGGAGGCTTGACAGCTGCCTAGTAGTGCATCTGTTAATGTTTATTCTCTGATGTCAGAATGCCTAGAAGGTATGACTTGCAGTAGTGATATGTGTGTGTGTGTGTGTAAGGTGAAGACAGATGCTGTACTGCGCCACTGTGCTGTATGTTGACTCATCTGGAAGGTAAATACGTCTTTGTGACGTCATAGAGTTCCTGTGACAGAGTGGGTTTATGACATAAGGTGTCATGTCTTCTTTAAAATCCCTGCATTCTGTGCTGCTGCATATGTCACACACACACACACATGGACACACACACACACACACACACACACATGGACACACACACACACACACACACACACACACACACACATGGACACACACACACACACACACACACGGACACACACACACACACACACGGACACACACACATGGACACACACACACACATGGACACACACACACACACACACACACGGACACACACACACACATGGACACACACACACACGGACACACACACACACACACACATGGACACACACACACACATGGACACACACACACACACATGGACACACGGGGACACACACACACATGGACACACACACACACATGGACACACACACACACACATGGACACACACACACACATGGACACACACACACACACATGGACACACACACACACATGGACACACGGACACACACACGTTATGTTCTTCTATCCTCATGGGGACCTAAAATTAATTTCCACTCAAAATCCTTTTTTCCCCAACCTGTAACCATAAACCTAAAACTGACCTTAACCCGTAACCCAAACCCTAACCACTAACCCCTTACCCTAACCCTAATTCTAACCCTAATCGTAACCCTAAACCTAACCCCTTACCCTAAGCCTAATTCTAACCCTAATCGTAACCCTAACCCTAAACCTAACCCCTAAATTTAAAATAGACTTTGTCCTCATGGGGATGTGGGAAATGTCCCCACGTGGGAGAATTGTCCTTGTTTTACTATTCTTGTTGAGACTTTTGGGAACACACACACACAATGACATAGAAATGCATATAAGCCTACTTGGTGTGAGCAAGGACAATGGGTACAGCCTTGTAAAGCACAGTGAGTACCCATGATGATACTATAGGACTTAAACATCAGGAAATGGTGCATGTGGCATAGAGAGAGGTGTGGCATAGAGAGAGGTGTGGCATAGAGAGAGGTGTGGCATAGAGAGAGGTGTGGCATAGAGAGAGGTGTGGCATAGAGAGAGGTGTGGCATAGAGAGAGGCGTGGCATAGCAATAGTGTCTCCTGTAGGAGTGCTTTCTCCTGTCAAGTCACAGTGCTACACTAAAACACACACAAAACAACTGGCAAACACACACAAAACAACTGGCAAACACACACAAAACAACTGGCAAACACACAAAACAACTGGCAAACACACAAAACAACTGGCAAACACACACAAAACAACTGGCAAACACACAAAACAACTGGCAAACACACACAAATGTTTGCTGCTAATAAATGTATTTCTATTTATATGCATAAAGAAATGAAGAAAGAAAGAACGGAAATGAAAATAAATTATACAACCGGTCATAACCGGTCACCACCTGTCATAACCGGTCACCACCTGTCATAACCGGTCACCACCTGTCATAACCGGTCACCACCTGTCACAACCGGTCACAACCGGTAACCCCTGGTCAGGAAAACCAGAATGTGAAAAAGACAAGAATAAAGGCTGTTATGTAATTATATTATAAGAATTATAATAAATACTAGTATTAATATTATTATTATTATTATATTAGTAGTGTATGACGAAAAAGGAAGACTGTCAGTTCTCATGCCGGTGTCGTGCGCCTGGTATTGTACATATGTGTATATGTATATACAGTACCAGTCAAAAGTTTGGACACACCTACTCATTCAGGGCGTTTTCTTTATTTATACTATTTTCTACATTATATAGTAATAGTGAAGACATCAGAACTATGAAATAACACTTATGGACTTATTTTTTATTTTTATTTTTTCACCTTTATTTAACCTGGTAGGCTAGTTGAGAACACCTTTATTTAACCAGGTAGGCTAGTTGAGAACACCTTTATTTAACCAGGTAGGCTAGTTGAGAACACCTTTATTTAACCAGGTAGGCTAGTTGAGAACACCTTTATTTAACCAGGTAGGCTAGTTGAGAACACCTTTATTTAACCAGGTAGGCTAGTTGAGAACACCTTTATTTAAACAGGTAGGCTAGTTGAGAACAAGTTCTCATTTACAACTGCAACCTGACCAAGATAAAGCACAGCAATTCGACACATACAACAACACAGAGTTACACAAGGAATAAACAAAACCTAGTCAATAATACAGTAGAACAAAATAAAACAAAAAGTCTATATACAGTGAGTGCAAATGAGGTAAGGTTAGGGAGTTAAGGCAATAAATAGGCCATGGTGGCGAAGTAATTACAATATAGCAATTAAACACTAGAATGGTAGATGTGCAGAAGATGAATGTGCAAGTAGAGATACTGGGGTGCAAAAAAGCAAGTAGTAGCCAAAAAAGTGTTAAACAAATCAAAATCTATTTTAGATTCTTCAAAGTAGCCACCCTTTGCCTTGATGACAGCTTTCAACACGCTTTGCATTCTCTCAACCAGCTTCATGAGGTAGTCGCCTGGAATGCATTTCAATTAACAGGTGTGCCTTGTTAAAAGTTAATTTGTGGAATTTCTTTCCTTCTTAATACGTTTGAGCCAATCTGTTGTGTTGTGACAAGGTAGGTGTCACATCTTCTCCTGCTCCTTCCCTCCGGCGCACAACGTCGCCGGGATACTAAACACCGGTCCTGGGATTCATCATTACGCACACCTGGCACTCATCTTTACGCGGATGTTAATCATTATGATTCACACCTGGACTTAATTGTTTCCTCCCCTTTATATGTCGCTCTCTTACAGTGTCTTGCGAAAGTATTCGGCCCCCTTGAACTTTGCGACCTTTTGCCACATTTCAGGCTTCAAACATAAAGATATAAAACTGTATTTTTTTGTGAAGAATCAACAACAAGTGGGACACAATCATGAAGTGGAACGACATTTATTGGATATTTCAAACTTTTTTAACAAATCAAAAACTGAACAATTGAGCGTGCAAAATTATTCAGCCCCTTTACTTTCAGTGCAGCAAACTCTCTCCAGAAGTTCAGTGAGGATCTCTGAATGATCCAATGTTGACCTAAATGACTAATGATGATAAATACAATCCACCTGTGTGTAATCAAGTCTCCGTATAAATGCACCTGCACTGTGATAGTCTCAGAGGTCCGTTAAAAGCGCAGAGAGCATCATGAAGAACAAGGAACACACCAGGCAGGTCCGAGATACTGTTGTGAAGAAGTTTAAAGCCGGATTTGGATACAAAAAGATTTCCCAAGCTTTAAACATCCCAAGGAGCACTGTGCAAGCGATAATATTGAAATGGAAGGAGTATCAGACCACTGCAAATCTACCAAGACCTGGCCGTCCCTCTAAACTTTCAGCTCATACAAGGAGAAGACTGATCAGAGATGCTGCCAAGAGGCCCATGATCACTCTGGATGAACTGCAGAGATCTACAGCTGAGGTGGGAGACTCTGTCCATAGGACAACAATCAGTCGTATATTGCACAAATCTGGCCTTTATGGAAGAGTGGCAAGAAGAAAGCCATTTCTTAAAGATATCCATAAAAAGTGTTGTTTAAAGTTTGCCACAAGCCACCTGGGAGACACACCAAACATGTGGAAGAAGGTGCTCTGGTCAGATGAAACCAAAATTGAACTTTTTGGCAACAATGCAAAACGTTATTTTTGGCGTAAAAGCAACACAGCTCATCACCGTGAACACACCATCCCCACTGTCAAACATGGTGGGGGCAGCATCATGGTTTGGGCCTGCTTTTCTTCAGAAGGGACAGGGAAGATGGTTAAAATTGATGGGAAGATGGATGGAGCCAAATACAGGACCATTCTGGAAGAAAACCTGATGGAGTCTGCAAAAGACATGAGACTGGGACGGAGATTTGTCTTCCAACAAGACAATGATCCAAAACATAAAGCAAAATCTACAATGGAATGGTTCAAAAATAAACATATCCAGGTGTTAGAATGGCCAAGTCAAAGTCCAGACCTGAATCCAATCGAGAATCTGTGGAAAGAACTGAAAACTGCTGTTCACAAATGCTCTCCATCCAACCTCACTGAGCTCGAGCTGTTTTGCAAGGAGGAATGGGAAAAAATGTCAGTCTCTCGATGTGCAAACTGATAGAGACATACCCCAAGCGACTTACAGCTGTAATCGCAGCAAAAGGTGGCGCTACAAAGTATTAACTTAAGGGGGCTGAATAATTTTGCACGCCCAATTTTTCAGTTTTTGATTTGTTAAAAAAGTTTGAAATATCCAATAAATGTCGTTCCACTTCATGATTGTGTCCCACTTGTTGTTGATTCTTCACAAAAAAATACAGTTTTATATATTTATGTTTGAAGCCTGAAATGTGGCAAAAGGTCGCAAAGTTCAAGGGGGCCGAATACTTTCGCAAGGCACTGTATGTTCAGTCAGTTGGTATTATTATTGTGTACCGGTGTGTAGCCACATGGAATTGTCTCATTCCTGCTTTTGTTTAAGAGATCGTCAGTCAATACGGAACGTTTCAAGGAATGCATTTTTCTTAAGCGCAGTCGCAAAAATCATTAAGCGCTATGATGAAACTGGTTCTTATGAGGACCTCCACAGGAAAGTTACCTCTGCTGCAGAGGATAACTTCATTAGAGTTAACTGCACCTCAGATTTCAGCCCAAATAAAGGCTTCAGAGTTCAATTAACAGACACATCTCATCATCAACTGTTCAGAGGAGACTACGTGAATCAGGCCTTCATGGTCCAATTGCTGCAAATAAAGCACTCCTAAAGGACACCAATAAGAAGAAGAGACTTGATTGTGCCAAGAAACATGAGCAATGGACATTAGACTGGTGGAAATCTGTCCTTTGGTCTTATGAGTCCAAATTTGAGATTTTTGGTTCCAACCGCCATGTCTTTGTGAGACGCAGAGTAGGTGAACGGATGATCTCCGCATGTGGTTCCCACTGTGAAGCATGGACGAGATGGTGTGGGGGTGCTTTGCTGGTTACACTTTCGGTGATTTATTTAGAATTCAAGGCACACTTAACCAGCATGTCATTTCATAGTTTTGATGTCTTCACTATTATTCTACAATGTAGAAAATAGTAAAAATAAAGAAAAACCCTTGAATGAGTAGCTGTGTCCAAACTTTGGACTGGTATTGTGTATATATATTTTATAAATATATATTCCTGCTGAGACACGCTTTTAAAGGGATAGTGCAAGATATCTTCTTCCCGAGAGTTAGTTGAACACATGGATACCATTTTTATGTCTTCGCGTGCAGTTTGAAGTTGCTAACTAGTGTTTGGCGCATAGTCTATGGGATTTAACCCGGACGTATTTGGGAACAGCTAGCTATGGGCGCGGTCTTCCTGGGGCATACATCTATAGCTCTACATTATTAATTTAGTATTTTTTATTTTGTAATTTTTTGGTCCATGTGATTAGGGATCCTTGGGACATCCCTACCCCATTGAAGTTTAAATTGAAGATTGTTAGGTAAGGTTATGGTTAAGGTTAGGGTTTAGGGTAGGGACCCCAGATAGCATTGACCTTTATTTATTTCAGTGGCAGTCATGATTTGTCTGCGGTAGTGCGCCACTGCTAAATGCATATAGGGGAAATAATGGTGTGTGTGTGTGTGTGTTTTGCCTGTACCCTTCCATGAGTGCACTTTAAGAATGTTATTTTCCCAGCATTTAAACCCTCATACTGTCATCTGTAATCCCTGGTTAGGATTTAGGACAGTACAATTTGTACACCAGTATTCTCACCTGTCAACTACTGGGTTGTGTGTGTGTGTGTGTGTTGCGTCATTGATGCGTCATCATAATGTGTGTGTGTGACAGGGAGCGAAAGAGAGTTTGTGTTTATACTGTGTGCTCTGCTGTTCACTGTATTTGGTGCATCACATCATTAACCAGTCATGTCAGAACTCTTAAAACATTGTCCCAGTTTTCCAGGTAATGATGTGTGTGTGTGTGTTAGGGCTGCACAATATGGGTAAATAAACTTATTGCGATTTTATATATATTTTTTAACCAAATATTGTGATTTAGATCAAAACACTTGGGTGAACTGTTGGAATTATATAAATAAAATGTGTATTCAGATTCTATGCTTTCTGTTTGACATGACAACTATTGACAAAGCCAGGTACAGTAGACTTTGTTCTGACAGGGTAGGAACCAAAGTGTTGGTCAGAGTTTCCCAGGGGACGGACCCTTATTACATTTGAATGTTACATTCATGGAAGAAAATGAAATTGTAGCCTCTTACGATATCAATTTTGCAATTTCGATTAAAATTTGATTAATCGTGCAGCCCAAGTGTGTGCGTCTGGGCGTGGGGTTCAGTTCTGAAAAATGGGTACAACACATGTCTGAGTCGAGGCAGGTTAAGTGGTCCTTGTTTTACATTTCACATGCATGCACGCACACAGCAGTAGTTAAGTGGTTCTTGTTTTCTGTTGATTCCCAGATGAATATGCAGATTACTTCGTAATGTTGACAATACCAGAGTCTATTTGAAGGTTGAGTACTCAAGGCTTCAGTTAGGTCAGACTGCTTTAAAACCCAAGGCCCTCTGATGACACACATACTGCATGCCTTTTAAAAGCACTATTAGAAAGATATACAATTACTTCCTTTCATCCTCCTTGATCAATGTAATGACATGACAGATTAATAGAATAGAATGACAGACTGAGCTCAGGGAGGGAGGGAACCCTGTATAGCTGTAAATCATAAATGGCTCACAAGTGTCAACTAAGTGGTTGTTTGTTTTGGGATTATGAACAGAGGATCTGGGTATAGTGCACATTTCTCTCAACACTCCCATGGCCTTACAGAGTCCAGCAGGCTTTCCACCTCTACTGTTCTCTTCCATCATAATTGTAACTAATGTAGATACTGTGTATTGATTCCACTGCTACATATCGGCCATTCTCTGTTGGCTTTGTTGATAGTGCCTCTATATAGCAATTGTTGCTATGCCAGCTACCACTCACCGTCTGAGCCACGAGCACTGCGTAGTGCTGCTGAATGTCTAGCTGGGAAAATAAGCAGCCAGCTAGCTCATTCTCCAACAGAAATATACAGTATTGAGAAGTTTATTAATTGACACAGTCACTAAAATCAAACTTCTGTTGCAAATATTAGTTTTTGTTAACTCACTAATAATCAGGCTCGTGTTGACGTGCCTGGACATGCATGCAATAATCAAGCTAGCTAGCTAAGCAAATAGCTGTGTGACCTGTTATTGAAGATTACGATAACTAACTTTTAAACTCACCCCATTCCGTACAAATGTGCGCAACCGCAACATTCAAAGGAGGCAACAAAGAAAACTAATGGGACTGTAGCGACTGTGTTGACTTCAAAATCGGGGGTGTGAACTAGGTTTCTATTCAAGCATTGATCGACATGGTAACGGCTCTATAGTATTGGAGAAAAGTTGAAAAAACGGACCCTCCGTGTCATGTCGTAACATACAGCAGGCATAAAGCAACTATTTCTGTCTTACAATCTCTCTCCACCAGGTGTAGCACTTCTCTCATCCTTTAGAAACAAGAAATGGACAGTGACGGGGGTAAGGGGGGATACCTAGTAATTTTTTTTATCATCATTGCATGCGATCATCATTCTCAAAGCTGCTGTTTACTTCTAAGATCACTTTAGCACCGCCCTAAAAACCTGATTCAAATACGACACAATCCATCAAATAGGTAATGACACATTATATAAACTCTTTCTGGTGTTTTATTTACATTTTAGAGGCGATAAGGTGATAAGTTGGACAGATCGAGTGAAAAAGCTATTTTCCCACACAACATCTCTCCTTCTCACTATCACACATTAGTTTCGCTTTCCCACCCGCCATTTTTAAAAAGACCCGACGGGGCTCATTGCCTGCTTAAATTATGCAGAAACGGGCAGCGTGGGGGTCATGTAATTGATTATGTTGGAAAGGGGATAAATTGTGCTTTACAATGGTATTGACATTACAGTTGATCTGGAAGTATTACGTTTTTGGGGTGCTAAAATAAGGTCAATTGTACGGACCAAGGCGATGTACAAAAGTGAGTGAGTTTACGTTAGCCATCTGACTTGCGGGGTAAGGTTATTTACTGGTGTGTCGATCTGACCAGCCGCAATCTTATCCGTAAATTGACAGTTGATAGTTGGATGAGATGATTGTCGTAATAGGAAAATAATTGTTTTAAAATCCCTAAATTAAGGTTGGAAATAGGTTTAGCTACCTAAGAATCTTCCTGCATGTTTATGAACCAAAAAAGCTGTATGTAGATCAGCGAGTGTGCATTCTCACTTCTCAAACTATGGAACACTAAGAAACACTCAAACAAAGTAACAAAACGAAAGCGAACAGTTCTGTCAGGTAAACAGATACTGAACAGAAAATAACTACCCACAAAACACAGGTGAGAAAAAGGCTGCCTAAGTATGATTCCCAATCAGAGACAACAATAGACAGCTGCCTCTGATTGGGAACCACACTCGGCCAAAAACAAAGAAATAGAAAACATAGAATGCCCACCCCAAATCACACCCTGACCTAACCAAATAGAGAAAACAAACGGCTCTCTAAGGTCAGGGCGTGACACCTTGTTAGATATTATGCACATTTATGTCTTCGTAGCAAATGTCATCGCCATTGAGCTAGTTCTTATAGTAGCAGTAAACAGCAGAAAGTGATACAGTGGCTTGCGAAAGTATTCACCCCCATTGGCATTTTTCCTATTTTGTTGCCTTACAACCTGGAATTAAAATGTATTTACATTTTTGTATCATTTGATTTACACAATATGCCTACCACTGAAGATGCAAAATATGTTTTATTGTGAAACAAACAAGAAGACAAAAAAACTGAAAACTTGAGCGTGTATTCTAGAGCGTGTATTCACGCCCCCCCAAAGTCAATACTATGTAGAGCCACCTTTTGCAGCAATTACAGCTGCAAGTCTCTTGGGGTATGTCTCCATAAGTTTGGCACATCCAGCCACTGGGCTTTTTGCCCATTCTTCAAGGCAAAACTGCTCCAGCTCTTTCAAGTTTGATGGGTTCCGCTGGTGGACAGCAATCTTTAAGTCATACCACAGATTCTCAATTGGATTGAGGTCTGGGATTTGACTATGTCATTCCAAGACATTTAAATGTGTCCTCTTAAACCACTAAAGTGTTGCTTTAGCAGTATGCTTAGGGCCATTGTCCTGCTGGAAGGTGAACCTCTGTCCCAGTCTCAAATCTCTGGAAGACTGAAACAGTTTACCCTGTGTTTATTGCCATCCATCATTCCTTCAATTCTGACCAGTTTCCCAGTCCCTGCCAATCAAAAACATGGATGGTGTTCTTAGTATTGCCAGTGTAACAGTATAGCTTCCGTCCCTCTCCTCGCTCCTCCCTGGGCTCGAACCAGCAACACAACGACAACAGCCACCACATCGAAGCAGGGTTACCCATGCAGAGCAAGGGAAACAACCACCCCAAGGTTTAGAGCGAGTGAAGTTTGAAACGCTATTAGCACGCGCTAACTAGCCAGCCATTTCACTTCGGTCACACCAGCCTCATCTCGGGAGTTGATAGGCTTGAAGTCATAAACAGCGCAATGCTTGACGCACAATGAAGAGCTGCTGGCAAAACGCACAAGAGTGCTGTTTGAATGAATGTTTACGCACCTGCTTCTGCCTACCAAATGCTCAGAAACTTGTACTTAGAAACTTGTATGCTTGTATGCTCAGTCAGATTATATGCAACGCAGGACATGCGTGTAGTTAACTAGTGATTATGATTGATTGTTTTTTATAAGATAAGTTTAATGCTAGCTAGCAACTTACCTTCGCTTACTGCATTTGCGTAAAAGGCAGTCTCCTTGTGGAGTGCAATGAGAGGCAGGTCGTTATTGCGTTGGACTAGTTAACTGTAAGGCTGCAAGATTGGATCCCCCGAGCTGACAAGGTGAAAATCTGTCGTTCTGCCCCTGAACAGACAGTTAACCCACCGTTCCTAGGCCGTCATTGAAAATAAGAATGTGTTCTTAACTGACTTGCCTAGTTAAATAAAGATTAAATAAAGGTGTAAAAAAAAAAAAAAAAAAAACTGCTAACCAAAAATACAGATTTCTGATTGTTATGAAATCTTGAAACCGGCCCTAATTAATCGGCCATTCCGATTTAATCGGTCGACCTCTAATAAGAACATCCAATAGTCAAAGGTTAATGAAATACAAATGGTATAGAGGGAAATAGTCCTATAATAACTACAACCTAAAACTTCTTACCTGGGAATATTGAAGACTCATGTAAAAAAGGAACCACCAGCTTTCATATGTTCTCATGTTCTGAGTAAGGAACTGAAACGTTAGCTTTCTTACGTAGCACATATTGCACTTTTACTTTCTTCTCCAACACTTTGTTTTTGCATTATTTAAACCATATTGAACATGTTTCATGATCTACTTGAGGCTAAATTGATTTTATTGATGTATTATAAAAAGTTAAAATAAGTGTTAATTCAGTATTGGGGGGGGGGGGGTCAAGTGCTGGTTCAGTTTTTTTTAATGGGTGGGGGGGCGATGTGAGGAGGAGGGTTATTTAAGATACACAGTGTTGACGGTAGCAGATAGATCTAGCAGGATGAGGACAGAGAGAGAGTCAGCTTTGGCAGTGTGGAGAGTCTCAGTCACAGAGAAGAGCAGTCTCAGTTGAATGACCTGTCTAGAAGCCTGATTGGTTTGGGTCAAGAAGATGGTTCTGTGAGAGATAACGAGAATGTTGTTCAGAGAAGAACCAGGGGATGTGGGTTATGATGAGACAGATGGACTGAGGGAGCAACAGGGTCACGTGTGAGAGATAACGAGGAAGTTGATCAGAGACAGAAGTGTTTTGGAAAGGAAAGGAAGAAGGGATACAGGTCAATAGTTTTTGACGTCAGATGAGTCCAGTGGTTTCTTGAGGGGAGCGACTCGGGCCATTTTGAAGTGGGCGCAGCCAGGGATGAGTTGATGAGGGATATTGTTTTTGACTATAAAACGTATCATTTTGACTATCGCAATGTTATTTTTACACTAGTTGGCTGTACCTGCACCAAAACCAGTATTTTTCCTTCATAGCATGAAGTCCATCTTCTTTTTAAATAGAAAATGAGTTTTCAGCACTTTGATTTCCCTGAGAACTCATGTTCTCCCTTGTCCCTCGGCAACAGATTATGGTGAGCTGTATGTTAGAAACATGGAATCACAATAACATCACAGTATCGAATCACAATACATATAGATTTACAATACATATAGATTCACAATACATATAGATTCACAATACATATAGATTCATGAGAATCGCAATACATATAGAATCATGAGAATCACAATACATATAGAATCATGAGAATCACATTACATATAGAATCATGAGAATCACATTACATATAGAATCATGAGAATCACAATACATATAGAATCATGAGAATCACATTACATATAGAATCATGACAATCATGATGCATATTGTATCGGCACCTTATTATCGTGATAATATGGAATCGTGATGTTTCTGGTAATTCCCAGCTCTACTATCCTCTTGTGTTCTTACATAATCTCTATCTCTCTCTCTTTGTGTGTTATGTTATAAGGCATGCATGATGGAGTTCGTTCGGCTAGGTCGTGATGCTGTTACATAAGTATACATTTCGCCTACACACACACACACACACACACACACCTTGTACGCTCGTTCTGTGGTCACCATAGCAACACAGACAGATCCCCTACCGGCCGTCAACCCGTTTCCATAACGACAGGGCTGTGAGGACCAAGGGGTCAGCAGGACCAAGGGGTCAGTGTGTGTGTGGGGGGGGGGGCTATCTCTCACGCTTTTGCGCTCTTGCTCTCCCTTGCTTTCTCTCTCTCTCTTTCTCTCTCTCTCTCTCTCGTGCTCTGTCGGATGCATGGGCCTTATAGCCTATATCTGTTCATTTTTTATAACAGACACTCCTTAACTTTGTGTCTAGCTGTTTAAAAAAAAACATAGCTATATTCCCTTGTCTCTCCATTCAGTACGAGGATGATTGAAGGCTACGCTTTCATCGTTTTATGCACGAATGTTTTCTCTCCCAATCAAACAGTCGATGAATCTAACGGAGTTCCATCTAATAAAGTTGTTTGATTTATCTGTGCAGGGAGGGAAAATCCGTAATCCCTCCATTGGAGTCTGAAAACCAAATGGCCAATAACCTATCCTCCTACTTGGCCTATCATTACAGCTTTAAGACAAATTAAAGTTAGCCTATTTTCCAAATATTCTAATAGCCCTAACAAGGTACTGTTGTCCTAAAGTTGGAAGGAAGTAAGTGGCCACTTTAAAAAATGACAAGGAAGGAAAGTGTGAGTCTATAGGCATAGTCTATTCCCAATCACAGTTTTATGAGAGATACAGTAGTAGAGGAGAATGAGGCACAAAGCAATTATCCAGCTCTTTAGAAGGTAGACTTTGTTTCTATCCAGCCCATGATTTATAACCTAACTCACTACAGTAAAACAGCTCGTTCCTCGTCAGTTGACTGTGGTATTGCTCCATCATGTGTGAGACAGCCCGTTCCTCATCAGTTGACTGTGGTATTGCTCCATCATGTGTGAGACAGCCCGTTCCTCATCATTTGACTGTGGTATTGCTCCATCATATGAGAGACAGCCCGTTCCTCGTCAGTTGACTGTGGTATTGCTCCATCATATGGAAGACAGCCCGTTCCTCGTCAGTTGACTGTAGCTTTGCTCCATCCTGTGTGCCAGACACAGACCACTGTTCCATGCTGAAGCTACAACTTAAAGGAATATTAGAAACTACACTACATGATCAAAAGTATGTGGACACCTGCTTGTCCTACATCTCATTCCAAAATTATGGGCATAAATATGGAGTTGGTCCCCCCCTTTGCTGCTATAACAGCCTCCACTCTTCTAGGAAGACTTTCCACTAGATGTTGGAACATTGCTGTGAGGACTTGCTTCCATTCAGCCACGAGCATTAGTGAGGCCGGGCACTGATGTTGGGCGATTAGGCCTGGCTCCGCATTCAGTGTTCCAATTCATACCAAAGGTGTTTGATGGGGTTGAGGTCAGGGCTCTGTGCAGTCAAATTCTTCCGCACCGATCTCCACCACCCATTTCTATTTATTAATATTTTTGTGTTATTATTTTACCCCTTTTTCAGTCTTGTTTCATTGCTGCAACTCCCGTACGGACTCGGGAGAGGCGAAGGTCGAGAGCCGTCCGTCCTCCAAAACACAACCAGCCGAGCCGCACTGCTTCTTGACATAATGCCCGCTTAACCCGGAAGCCAGCCACACCAATGTGTTGGAGGAAACACCGTACACCTGGCGACAGTGTCAGCGTGCTTTACGCCCAGCCTACCACAGGCGTCGCTAGAGCGAGATAGGACAAGAACATCTCTCCCGGCTAAACAATCCCCTAACTCGGACGACGCTGGGCCAATTGTGCGCCGCCCCATGGGTCTCCCAGTCGTGGCCGGCTGCGACAGAGCCTGGACTCGAACCAGAATCTCTAGTGGCACAGCTAGCACTGTGATGCAGTGCCTTAGACCACTGTGCCACTCAGGAGGCCCTTGACAAACCATTTCTGTATGGATCTCGCTTTGTGCAAAGGGCATTGTCATGCTGAAACAGGAAAGGGCCTTACCCAAACTGTAGGCACACAGTTGGAAGTACAGAATCGTCTAGAATGTCATTGTATGCTGTAGAGTTAAGATTTCCCTTCACTGGAACTAAGGGACCTAGTCCAAACCATGAAAAATAGCCCCAGACCATTATTCCTCCTCCACCAAACTCTACAGTTGGCACTATGCATTGGGGCAGGTAGCGTTTTCCTGGCATCCGCCAAACCCAGAGTTGTCCGTCGGACAGCCAGATGGTGAAGCGTGGTTCATCACTCCAGAGAGCGCGTTTCCACTGCTACCGAGTCCAATGGCGGCGAGCTTTACACCAGTCCGGCCGATGCTTGGCATTGTCATGGTGATCTTAGGCTTGTGTTTTGGCTGCTCGGCCATGGAAACCCATTTCATGAAGCAACAGACAAGCAGTCATTGTGCTGTCGTTGCTTCCAGAGGCCGTTTGGAACTCATTATTTATTCCAGAGGCAGTTTGGAACTCATTATTTATCCCAGAGGCCGTTTGGAACTCATTATTTATTCCAGAGGCAGTTTGGAACTCATTATTTATTCCAGAGGCAGTTTGGAACTCATTATTTATTCCAGAGGCCGTTTGGAACTCATTATTTATTCCAGAGGCAGTTTGGAACTCATTATTTATTCCAGAGGCAGTTTGGAACTCATTATTTATTCCAGAGGCCGTTTGGAACTCATTATTTATTCCAGAGGCAGTTTGGAACTCATTATTTATTCCAGAGGCAGTTTGGAACTCATTATTTATTCCAGAAGCCGTTTGGAACTCATTATTTATTCCAGAGGCAGTTTGGAACTCATTATTTATTCCAGAGGCCGTTTGGAACTCATTATTTATTCCAGAGGCAGTTTGGAACTCATTATTTATTCCGGAGGCCGTTTGGAACTCATTATTTATTCCAGAGGCAGTTTGGAACTCATTATTTATTCCGGAGGCCGTTTGGAACTCATTATTTATTCCGGAGGCCGTTTGGAACTCATTATTTATTCCGGAGGCCGTTTGGAAATCATTATTTATTCCGGAGGCCGTTTGGAACTCATTATTTATTGTACATTTTTACATTTATTGTACAACCTTTATTTAACTAGCCAAGTCAGTTAAGAACTTATTATTTACAATGACGGCCAATTGGGCGCCGCCCTATGGGACTCCCAATCACGGCTGGTTGTGATACAGCCTGAAATCGAACCAGGGAATGTAGTGACTTCTCTAGCACTGAGATGCAGTGCCTTAGACCGCTGCGCCACTCGGAAGCTGTAAATTAGTGAGTTTTGCAACCAAGCACAGGCTCTTTTTACGCTCTTCAGCACTCGGCAGGCCACTTCTTTGAGCTCGTGTGCCCTACCACTTCGCGGCTGAGCCGTTGTTGCTCCTAGACGTTTCCACTTCAAAATAACAGCACTTACAGTTGACCGGGGCAGCTCTAGCAGGGTAGAAATTTGACAAACTGACTTGTTGGAAAGGTGGCATCCTATGACAGTGCCACTTTGAAAGTCACTAAGATCTTTAGTAAGGCCATTCTAGTGCCAATGTTTGTCTATGGAGATTCCATGGCGGTGTGCTCTATTTTATATACCTGTCAGCAACATGTGTGGCTGAAATAGCCAGATCTACTAATTTGAAGAGGTGTCCACATACTTTTGTATATCTAGTGTATTTGCCTGCACTTAGCCTCTACCCAGGCTTTCAACAACATTATCTTTTGTCATGATTCATTCAGTTGTAGCTTACAATTTTGCACTATAGCCCAACGGCAGGTTATTTTTTCCCCACACATGTTTTGGGGGGGTTGGCCAATAACAGGCGATATCATCGTATATGTCACAATGTTTTATGAGTACATATAATCACGATAGGACAAAGATGACGTCGGCCAACCCTACTCTGCCTTGACATTGAAATAATTGCCAAGCTAACCAGCATTCTTTCTTCCAGAGCTTGTCTTTATGAAAAGAAAAATGAGACTTGGGGTACCGTGACCATTTGTCAGTTTGGAAAATTAATGTTGACAGTTGGTTGTCTCTTCAGATCAGGACTGTTGGTGTGTGTGTCTCTGTCTTTTTCTCAGCCTGTCTCTATCTCAGTCTTTGTCTCTGCTCCTGTCTCTTTCTCAGCCTGTCTCTATCTCAGTCTTTGTCTCTGCTCCTGTCTCTTTCTCAGCCTGTCTCTATCTCAGTCTTTGTCTCTGCTCCTGTCTCTGTCTCAGCCTCTGTCTCTGTCTCTGTCTCAGCCTCTGTCTCTGTCTCAGCCTCTGTCTCTGTCTCAGCCTCTGTCTCTGTCTCAGCCTTTGTCTCTGCTCCTGTCTCTATCTCAGCCTCTATCTCTGTCTCAGCCTCTGTCTCAGCCTCTGTCTCTGTCTCAGCCTCTGTCTCTATCTCAGCCTCTGTCTCTGTCTCTATCTCAGCCTTTGTCTCTGCTCCTGTCTCTGTCTCAGCCTCTGTCTCTGTCTCAGCCTCTGCCAAAAGTTTTGAGAATGACACAAATATTAATTTTCACAAAGTCTGCTGCTTCAGTTTGTATGATGGCAATTTGCATATACTCCAGAATGTTATGAAGAGTGATCAGATGAATTGCAATTAATTGCAAAGTCCCTCTTTGCCATGCAAATGAACTGAATCCCCCAAAAACATTTCCACTGCATTTCATCCCTGCCACAAAAGGACCAGCTAACATCATGTCAGTGATTCTCTCGTTATGCTGGCGATCACTCTGTCATGCTGACTGAGTTTGAATAACAGACTGGAAGCTTCAAAAGGAGGGTGGTGCTTGGAATCATTGTTCTTTCTCTGTCAATCATGCTTACCTTCAAGGAAACACGTGCCATCATCATTGTTTTGCACAAAAAGGGCTTCACAGGCAAGGATATTGCTGCCAGTAAGATTGCACCTAAATCAACCATTTATCGGATCATCAAGAAATTCGAGGAGAGCTGTTCAATTGTTGTGAAGAAGGCTTCAGGGCGCCCAAGAAAGTCTAAAGTTGCCATAAGGCAACAAAACATTGATATTTTGGGTCCATGGCCAGGAAACTCCCCAGACCTTAATCCCATTGAGAACTTGTGGTCAATCCTCAAGAGGTGGGTGGACCAACAAAACCCCACAAATTCTGACAAACTCCAAGCATTGATTATGCAAGAATGGGCTGCCATCAGTCAGGATGTGGCCCAGAAGTTAATTGACAGCATGCCAGGGCGGATTGCAAAGGTCTTGAAAAAGGGTCAACACTGCAAATATTGACTCTTTGCATCAACTTCATGTAATTGTCAATAAAAGCCTTTGATACTTATGAAATGCTTGTAATTATACTTCAGTATTCCATAGTAACATCTGACAAAAATATCTAAAGACACTGAAGCAGCAAACTTTGTGAAAATGTATATTTGTCATTCTCAAAACTTTTGGCCACGACTGTATAGATGTGATAATGAGGACTGTTGAAAGATGCCAAAACAAACAAACAAACGGCCACAAAAATCACACAAGAATCACTCTTTGAGCATGGTGAAGTTATGGATCACTCTTTGAGCATGGTAAAGTTATGGATCACTCTTTGAGCATGGCGAAGTTATGAATCACTCTTTGAGCATGGTGAAGTTATGAATCACTCTTTGAGCATGGTGAAGTTATGAATCACTCTTTGAGCATGGTGAAGTTATGAATCATTCTTTGGATTGTGTTATCAATACACCCAGTCACTAGAAGAACAAACATCATTATGGCGATTCATGTCTTGCAGTAAAACTGTAAATAAGACAAATCTCAAGAGAAGACAGGTTACATTTTAGAGGTCGACCGATTAATCGGAATGGCCGATTAATTAGGGCCGATTTCAAGTTTTCATAACAATCGGAAGTCGGTATTTTTGTGCGCCGATATGCCAATTGAATTATTTAATCTTTATTTAACTAGGCAAGTCAGTTAAGAACACATTCTTATTTTCAATGATGGCCTAGGAACGGTGGGTTAACTGCCTCGTCCAATCTTGCAACCTTACAGTTAACTAGTCCAACGCAATAACGACCTGCCTCTCTCTCGTTGCACTCCACAAGGAGACTGCCTGTTACGCAAATGCAGTAAGCGAAGGTAAGTTGCTAGCATTAAACTTATCTTATAAAAAACAATCAATCATAATCACTAGTTAACTACACATGGTTGATGATATTACTAGATATTATCTAGCGTGTCCTGTGTTGCATATAATCTGACTGAGCATACAAGCATACAAGTATCTAAGTATCTGACTGAGCGGTGGTAGGCAGAAGCAGGCGCATAAACATTCATTCAAACAGCACTCTCGTGCGTTTTGCCAGCAGCTCTTTGTTGTGCATCAAGCAATGCACTGTTTATGACTTCAAACCTATCAACTCCTGAGATGAGGCTGGTGTGACCGAAGTGAAATGGCTGGCTAGTTAGCGCGCGCTAATAGCTTTTCAAACTTCACTCGCTCTGGGGTGGTTTAAATTGTTCTTTCTCTCTCTCTCCTAACTCCCCTGCCTCCCTCCCCCCTTGCTCTGCATGGGTAACGCTGCTTCGATGGTGGCTGTTGTCGTTGTGTTGCTGGTTCGAGCCCAGGGAAGAGCGAGGAGAGGGACGGAAGCTATACTGTTACACTGGCAATACTAAAGTGCCTATAAGAACATCCAATAGTCAAAGGTTAATGAAATACAAATGGTATAGAGGGAAATATTCCTATAATAACTACAACTTAAAACTTCTTATCTGGGAATATTGAAGACTCATGTTAAAAGGAACCACCAGCTTTCATATGTTCTCATGTTCTGAGCAAGGAACTGAAACGTTAGCTTTCTTACATAGCACATATTGCACTTTTACTTTCTTCTCCAACACTTTGTTTTTGCATTATTTAAAACAAATTGAACATGTTTCATTATCTACTTGAGGCTAAATAGATTTTAATTTATGTATTATATTAAGTTAAAATAAGTGTTAATTCAGTATTGTTGTAATTGTCATTATTACAAATACATTTTACATGTATTATTATTTTTAAATCGGCCAATTAATCGGTATCGGCTTTTTTTTGGTCCTCCAATAATCAGTATCGGCATTAAAAAATCATAATCGGTCGACCTCTATTACATTTAAATAAAAATGTTTGTTCTCTTTATTAGAAAATAGTCCTCTTAATTAGAAAATAGTCCTAGACCAGGGATCATCAACGAGATTCAGCCAACGACCGGTTTTATCTGGAATGGATGGTCAGAGCTTCATCATTACAAATCATTTGTAGACAGCAAATTGACCGCAGAAGCCCACACGGATATAATATTTGACTAAAACATAATAAGTTGAACCTTGTTTACATTTGTACATGATCATGTCTCTGTAATACTTGGGAACTGATTCCTCAAACTAAAATCACTTGGAGCTGATTTCCTGGTGTTTTTGTAGGCTTTTATTTTCAACAATGAAAATATATATATTTTTAAATCAACAGAAATCTTGGTGCTACAGTAGCCAAATAAAACCATTTTGCCTGCGTGCTGCCAGTTGTTGAACCCTGGCCTAGATGATATAACCAAAAAACTAACAATACACTGAATTCATCAATGTTTTAGTAATTTAAACATAATACCACAAAAAAAATCCCCATCTGAGAGGTAAACTCAATAAAGTAGTAAAGTACTTTGGATTGAAACAAGGCATTAGAATGTACTGGAGGCCACCAAAATAGAGCTTCCCCCACGGTTCCTGGCTGGCTGATTTTCTATTTGGCTTTGGCTGGCTACTTACTCCATGTGCTTGTGGAAAACACTGACACCAATACACCCCATGATGTAAGTGTCTGTTTTGGTTAGCAGCAGTCAACAGCATCCCGTACGATGACAGAACTCGAGTTCCTGAGACAAGAGATAGCTTTTAGCTTAGAGGTTAAATCATGTTGCCCTGTTTCACGTACTGTCTGCTAGCTTTAATAGGAGCTTGTGCTAATGTGATGTGCTAGCTAGGTTGATGACTATTTGATGTTCGGGGGAGCAGAGTGTCTGTGTTCGGTTGAACGTTTTTACCCCCATGTAATGAGCTAGGCTGGCGTTTCTTAACAGTGATGTCAGATTTAGATAGGCTTAGATCTCACTCCCTGCTTTCCCTGCCCCCCCTTCCCTGCCTCGCCCCTCCCTGCCTCCACCCCCCCCCCTCCCTGCCTCCCCCCTCCCTGCCTCCACCCCCCCTCCCTGCCCCCCATTCCCTGCCTCCCCCCATTCCCTGCCCCCCCCTTCCCTGCCTCCACCCTCCCCCTCCCTGCCTCCCCCCCCCCTGCCTCCATCCCCCCTCCCTGCCTCCACCCTCCCCCTCCCTGCCTACACCCTCCCTGCCTCCACCCTCCCCCTCCCTGTCACTCTATGTGTCCTGGTTGTGTGCGTGCAAACCAGTTCTGTCTCCTGTGAGAGCAGAGTAGGGGGCCCTCAGACACTGCAGAGCTCCTGACAGTACTCTCCTGTAGACTCGTACATTTCCTCATTGAAAACAATGTACTGAGCAAATGTCAAATTGGCTTTTTTATCAAAATACCGTAACACAGATCACGTATTCACCCTGCACACCCTAATTGACAAACAAATAAACCTAAACGAAGGAAAAGTCTTCTCATGGTTTGTTGATTTCAAAAAAGATTTTGACTCAATTTGGCATGAAGGTCTGGTATTCAGATTGATGGAAAGCGGTGTTTGGGGAAAAACATACGACATTATAAGTCCTTGTACACAAACAACAAGTGTGCAGTTAAAATTGGCAAAAAACACACATTTCTTCCCACAGAGCCGTGGGGTGAGACAGGGATGCAGCTTATGCCACACCCTCTTCAACATATTATCAACGAATTGGCGAGGGCTCTAGAATAGTCTGCAGTACCCAGCCTCACCCTACTAGAATCTGAAGTCAAATGTCTACTGTTTGCTGATGATCTGGTGCTTCTGTCCCCAACCAAGGAGGGCCTACAGCAGCACCTAGATCTTCTGCACAGATTCTGTCAGATCTAGGACCTGACAGTAAGTCTCAGTAAGACAAAAATAATGGTGTTCCAAAAACGATCCATTCGCCAAGGACCACAAATACAAATTCCATCTAGACATCGTTGCCCTAGGGCACACAAAAAACTATACATACCTTGGCCTAAACATCAGCGCCACAGGTAACTTCCACAAAGCTGTGAACGATCTGAGAGGCAAGACAAGAAGGGCTTTCTATGCCATCAAAACAAACATAAAATTTGACTTCCCAATTAGGATCTGGCAAAAAAATACTTGAATAAGTTATAGAACCCATTGCCCTTTATGGTTGTGAGGTCTGGGGTCCGCTCACAAACCAAGAATTCACAAAATGGGACAAACACCAAATTGAGACTGCATGCAGAATTCTGCAAAAATATCCTCAGTGTACAACATAAAACACCAAATAATGCATGCAGAGCAGAATTAGGCCGATACCTGCTATTTATCAAAATCCAGAAAATAACATTTAAATTCTACAACCACCTAAAAGTCAGCGATTCCCAAACCTTCCATAACCTGGAGAAGAGTCCCCTAAGCAAGCTGATCCTGGGGCTCTGTTCAAAAATACAACCAGACCGGACAGAGCCAATTAGACCCAACCAAATCATGACAAAACAATAAGATAATTACTTCACACATTGCAAAGAACCTACAAAAAAACAGAGCAAATTAGATTGCTATTTGGCCCTAAACAGAGAGTACACAGTGGCAGAATTCCTGACCACTGTGACTAACCCAAACTTAAGGAAATCTTTGACTATGTACAGACTCAGTGAGCATAGCCTTGCTATTGGGAAAGGCCGCCGTAGGCAGACCTGGCTCTCAAGAGAAGACAGGCTATGCCCACAAAATGAGGTGGACACTGAACTTCACTTCCTAACCTCCTGTCCAATGTATGACCATATTAGAGACACATACTTCCCTCAGATTACACAGATCCACAAAGAATTTTAAAACAAACCCAATTTTGATAAACTCCCATATCTATTGGGTGAAATACCACAGTCTACTATCACAGCAGCAAGATCTGTGACCTGTTACCACAAGAAAAGGTCAACCAGTGAAGAACAAACATCATTGTAAATATAAACCATATTTATGTTTATTTATTTTCCCTTTTGTACTTTAACTATTTGCACATCGTTGCAACACTGTATAATATGACATTTTCATTATTTTGGAACTTTTGTGAATGTGATGTTTATTTAATAATGTTTATTTCACTTTTGTTTATTATCTATTTCACTTGCTTTGGCAATGTTTCCCACTATAACTATTTGCACATCGTTACAACACTGTAAATAGCTATAATATGACATTTGAAATTAGGGAGAGAAGGAGGGAGAGAAGGAGACAGGGAGGTAGGGTGAGTGAAGGGTATAGAGAGAGGGAAAAAAGGAGAACGAGAAGTGGGGAGAGAGAGAGGGGTAGGGAGAGAGAGAGAGAGCGAGCGGAGGAAGGAGCGAGAGAGAGAAGGCTAGAGACTGAGCTCAGCAGAGAGAGAGACTAGGGGTCTGTTACTTGCTGTGAAAAACAGATGTTCAACATGACAGGATGTTTTCTTCATTTATGACACACTGTGTTCTTCTCAGTGGTTTACTACTCACCAGCCTCCTCTGGCTGTGAGTGTGTGTGACATGCTCTCCAAGTCATGTACCTGTCCCTGTGTGTATAATGTGTCGTCCTATGTGCATCTGTTGTGTTGTTAACCTGTTAGATCTCTAGGGGCGCTATTTCATTTTTGGATAAAAAACGTTCCCGTTTTAAGCGCGATATTTTGTCACGAAAAGATGCTCGACTATGCATATGCTTGACAGTTTTGGAAAGAAAACACTCTGAAGTTTCAGAATCTGCAAAGATTTTGTCTGTAAGTGCCCCAGAACTCATTCTACAGGCGAAACCAAGATGATGCATCAACCAGGAATTAGCAGAATTTCTGAAGCTCTGTTTTCCATTGTCTCCTTATATGGCTGTGATTGCGCAAGGAATGAGCCTACACTTTCTGTCGTTCGCCCAAGGTCTTAGCAGCATTGTGACGTATTTGTAGGCATATCATTGGAAGATTGACCATAAGAGACTACATTTTCCAAGTGTCCGCCTGGTGTCCTGCGTGGAATTCGGTGCGCAATTGCCAGCTGCTCGTACTTTTCCATTTGATATAGGGGAGAAACCATGTGTCCAAGAACGATGAATCAATGAAGAGATATGTGAAAAACACCTTGATGATTGATTCTAAACAACGTTTGCCATGTTTTCAGTCGATATTATGGAGTTAATTTGGAAAAAAGTTCGCATTTTGAGGACTGAATTTTCGGATTTTTTTTGGTAGCCAAATGTGATGTATAAAACGGAGCTATTTCTAATACACAAAGAATCTTTTTGGAAAAACTGAGCATCTGCTATCTAACTGAGAGTATCCTCATTGAAAACATCAGAAGTTCTTCAAAGGTAAATTATTTTATTTGAAGGCTTTTATGTTTTTGTTGAAATGTTGCGTGCTGGATGCTAACGCTAAATGCTAACGCTAAATGCTAACGCTAAATGCTAACGCTAAATGCTAACGCTAAATGCTAACGCTAAATGCTAACGCTAGCTAGCTACTTTTACACAAATGATTGTTTTCCTATGGTTGAGAAGCATATTTTGAAAATCTGAGATGACAGTGTTGTTTACAAAAGGCTAAGCTTGAGAGATGGCATATTTATTTCATTTCATTTGCGATTTTCATGAATAGTTAACGTTGTGTTATGCTAATGAGCTTGCTGATAGATTTACACAATCCTGGATACAGGGGTTTTTTCATAGCTAAACGTGACGCAGAAAACGGAGCGATTTGTCCTAAACAAATAATCTTTCAGGAAAAACTGAACATTTGCTATCTGAGAGTCTCCTCATTGAAAACATCTGAAGTTCTTCAAAGGTAAATGATTTTATTTGAATGCTTTTCTGTTTTTTTGTGTAAATGTTGCCAGCTGAATGCTAATGCTAAATGCTACGTTAGCCATCAATACTGTTACACAAATGCTTGTTTTGCAATGGTTGAGAAGCATATTTTGAAAATCTGAGATGACAGTGTTGTTAACAAAAGGCTAAGCTTGAGAGCTAGCATATTTATTTAATTTCATTTGCGATTTTCATGAATAGTTAACGTTGCGTTATGGTAATGAGCTTGAGTCTGTATTCACGATCCCGGATCCGGGATGGGGAGATCAGAAAGGTTAAAATTGTGTGTTTCTGTACCAGTGTGTTTCTTATTTCTCTGTTTATCTTCAGGACTAAGGATGTGGCGGTCATGACATTTCATCAGCCGGTGATTGTCAAGCAAATAACCGTCGGTCTCCCGGTAATTGACCGTTAGTTAACATAAACACATTTAGCATCATCTCCTGCCATCCACCCATAGCCTACAAAGGCACTGATGTACACCTGTGGAACATCTACATTTTTAAAAGTCTAATAAATCCATGTAATATAGCCTACACCTTCACAATAAATCCCTGATTTATTTTAGACAGGTCTAAAGAAGCATGAAATGAAGAAAATGTCTGGTTCAGAAGAGCAGAACAGCATACTCTGAATTGTCCTTATGATAGAGGCCCTGAGTTGGCTATGCCATATGGCTGTGGGCTACACTAGTTAATTGCTCACACAGCAGACAAGATTTGCTTAGAATTACGTGCCATTATTTTATATTATTTATAGTATGAAGAATACAATTAACAACAAAGCTGAATAAAATAGAAAGTGTATTTTCTCGATTTGAGGAAGTGCGCACTTGTGGCTATTTTGTGTTGAGCGGTTAACAAAGAAATTGGTACTCCTATATGCTTAATTTAGAGTTATTAATGTAAATGTAGTTCTACAAAAGTTGGGCTGCATGATGAGACTCTAATGATGACTTGAAAAAAGTTGCATGAAAGGCTTGAGCTCTGCTTTGTTTTTTTTTGCGCAGGATGTACACACTTCATCAGTCTCTCATTCACAATTTGACAAGCACTTGATAATGCCTCGAATTTACCGGCTGCATCCCCTTTGTGTGGCCATAATGCCCCCTAAAACAATTCTTCCCTTTTGCGGCCAGTTGCCGTTGTGCCCTTGGGCTGAATATAATAATTATAATTCCCTTCTTCCGGCTGTGTGCTCCAAAGCACCTCTCACTCACATGGCTCTCCATCACGTGATCGTGTCTTTCTCACAGGCTACAAGTGAAGACAGACACATCGGGGACGCAACTGCGCATGTCCTTATCCCATTCCGAGGTGCATATTAAAAGATACTAGAAGAACTGTCCACATTTACTTTAAATCAGCCAACAAGATATGTATGCCTAACGAACAGCAAAAGCACTATGTCAATCTACTATCCCCCATAGTACAGAAGTTGACCTATTCTGTGCGAGAAAAAAATATTCCAAACATAGTCTGGGACAGTTGTGGGATACGACAGATCCCAAATGAATACAACCAATAGCATCAAAACAATTGTTTTAAGCAATGAGCCTGACACAACAGATGAGAACATTTAGCTTAAAATATTGATAAACTATTAGGCTATTTCTTCACATTGTAAGCGCAGCAATGCGCACATGGCAGTAGGCTACAAGCGCGGATGTTACATTAGAGGAAAACATCATTATCAAAAGTGAAAACTTGCCTGGTTAAATAAAAATAAATTCAAAAGTAAAGCTAATAATGTCACCCATCAGAATATTCTTGATTGAATCTTGTCTTTACATACATTAAGGGAACATTTCGGCATTTCGTGTATGATCAGTGAGAAAGTCCATATTGCAAATGTACGGTCCCTTACCCGACGTCCGAAATCGTTTGTAAAATTCGCGGTCGGCGTCGGGCCGTGCGGTAGGGCCAGACCTACCGGGAAGTCATCGAATGAACTTTGTCGGACTTTCGGTTCCCGTTTAAAAAAAAAAACAAGTTTCGGACCGTTTTTCCGCCGTCCCGGACACTCCCACCAGATGGCATACGGAATCATATGGCAATTTGGCAAAACATCACGAATCGCGACGGGGCCTTATCTCAAAAACTGAAAATATTTCGAAGCCGAAACTTGGCGAGCGTAGGTTTGGCTCAAGGGGCAGTTGGCCCCGAACGGGATGGCGTCTAGGCCTCGACGGTTTTTGAGCTACGGCCATTTTTCTGGGATTAAAGGCTTAAAATGGAAGTAGAGAAATTATTTTTCCACTTCAGGTCAAAGCCAAGGAGCCTCCGGTGTCAATAAAAAAAGAACCAGCCATTTATCTATCGTCATTTAAGAGAAACGGAACAATGACAAATTGGTGATGGTCACAAATAGGCATTTTTTTTTTTCAACGGTTACAGATCCAGTTGCAGGGTGTTCATACGAATCTTTTTAAAGTGTGCTGCGGAGCTCTGCGACATTTCTGTGATTTTCTATGATTTTCTGAAATAACACAATAACCGACCATTAGAATAGTAGGCCCAAAATGAAGCCTGCCCCACAATGTCATTTGCTTTTGAGTGACAGTGAGAGAACCGTTAGGGTGAGAAGAAAAATTCCACCACATGAATGTTCCTAAGGTCCTCCCGATCTCAACAAGCCTAACCTTGACCGTGTGGCATTAACCCTTCACAGTAAAACAGGGTTTTTTGATCTCACAGATTACAGTGTCATCTCTCCCCATAGGAATACATTGCCTGCACCCTTAATTTCAACCTGAGGCCTATGTGGGTTATGAATGCCGTATGAACCTGTCTTCGGTACCAGTCCATCAGGCCACTATGAGGTCTACCTGTGTCGATTCTAAGCTTCCTGGACCAACCGGAAGTGGTTAAAATGCCCCTAAAAGTGTTTACCCATACACTGCATGCAGTTTGATAGACATAGTGCATTCAACCCTGTGTAGATCAGTCAATTCTTAACGTAAGGACTTAAAACTCAGGATTCTGTAACAGCATACCCCAATGAGGATATGTGGTGACTTATAGCTTCCTGTGCCAACCCGGAAGTGCCATAATTGGTGTCTCAGGGGCTGTTTTGAAGGGTTAAAAAAGTCAGATCTGTCCAAAACTTCATATATGTGATTAGGCAACCCCCATGAACTGTAAATCAGTCATTTTTCCCAAAAAAAATCAAAGGAAAAAAAAATTGCACTAAAACACAACTTGGATGGAGGGACGTATTGGGGTGCGTAGAGACAGACAGTGGCCGCAATAGTTAGCTTTGTTGGAGCTAAAAAAGAACGGTCGGACCTAGAGTTCCGAAACTTTAGAAACCTGTTCTAGACCTCCGGGCCATGGTGCGTGGCGAGTTACGTGGCTCTAGATGGTTCTCGGACCGAGAAACAGCCTCGTACATTCGCAATAACTTCAATTCATTTTTGCATCACGAAAATGACGACGTTTAGAAAAGTCTCAGAGACGCAAGGCTAGGTGCGTTGAAACCGGCTCGGCCCATAGAGACGGACCCCAAAGTTTCTGTCCGATAGCTCGTTCAAGGACCCCGTAGCAAGGCATGGAAATAAGTGGATTTTCAGCACCAATTAGGGTTTTTCTCGGACACCAAATGACCTATCGAGCCGAAACTCGGGATTCGGGGTCGCCTCACATAGGACTTCACATAATGTCCGAACTGGACCCGCAGCTAGAACGTAACTATGTGTTTTACCTTTTTATTATGTTTTAAACTAGAGGCGCTGTGAATTATGGGACTGCTCTGACATATATGATAGTTGGCATCTAAATGAGTAGGAAACAGTGGGTTTGGTGTCATAATGACATCTAATTGACTGATGGACACTGACTTGCTAGTTGACTTTTGTACATTTGCAATATGTTTAAACAGAGAGGGACCATCACCAAAATGGCATTCTGAAATCAACACAAAAAATGGCATCACCATAGTCTCCAGACTGTGCTGAGTTCAACGAGCTATCCCGCTTGACCGTAGCTCGCTCGGTCTAGGCGCAGCAACCATTAGAATATTAGGCCCAAAATGAAGCCTGCCCCACAATGTCATTTGCTTTTGAGTGACAGTGAGAGAACCGTTAGGGTGAGAAGAAAAATTCCACCATAGGAATGTTCATAAGGTCCTCCCGATCTGAACAAGCCTAACCTTGACCGTGTGGCATTAACCCTTAACAGTAAAACAGTGTTTTTTGATCTCACAGATTACAGTGTCATCTCTCCCCATAGGAATACATAGCCTGCACCACAAAATTCAACCTGAGGCCTATGTGGGTTATGAATGCCGTATGAACCTGTCTTCGGTACCAGTCCATCAGGCCACTATGAGGTCTACCTGTGTTGATTCTAAGCTTCCTGGACCAACCGGAAGTGGTTCAAATCACCCTAAAAGTGTTTACCCATACACTGCCTGCAGTTTGATAGACATGGTGCATTCAACCCTGTGTAGATCAGTCAATTCTTAACGTAAGGACTTAAAACTCAGGATTCTGTAAGTGGCCATGTCAATCAAGACATGTGGTGATTTATAGCTTCCTGTGCCAACCGGAAGTGCCATAATTGGTGTCTCAGGGGCTGTTTCGAAGGGTTAAAAAAGTCAGATCTGTCCAAAACTTCATATATGTGATTAGGCAACCCCCATGAACTGTAAATCAGTCATTTTTCCCAAAAAAAATCAAAGGAAAAAAAAATTGCACTAAAACACAACTTGGATGGAGGGACGTATTGGGGTGCGTAGAGACAGACAGTGGCCGCAATAGTTAGCTTTGTTGGAGCTAAAAAAGAACGGTCGGACCTAGAGTTCCGAAACTTTAGAAACCTGTTCTAGACCTCCGGGCCATGGTGCGTGGCGAGTTACGTGGCTCTAGACGGTTCTCGGACCGAGAAACAGCCTCGTACATTTGGAATAACTTCAATTCATTTTTGCATCACGAAAATGACGACGTTTAGAAAAGTCTCAGAGACGCAAGGCTAGGTGCGTTGAAACCGGCTCGGCCCATAGAGACGGACCCCAAAGTTTCTGTCCGATAGCTCATTCAAGGACCCCGTAGCAAGTCATGGAAAATAGTGGATTTTCAGCACCAATTAGGGTTTTTCTCGGACACCAAATGACCTATCGAGCCGAAACTCGGTATTCGGGGTCGCCTCACATAGGACTTCACATAATGTCCGAACTGGACCCGCAGCTAGAACGTAACTATGTGTTTTACCTTTTTATTATGTTTTCAACTAGAGGCGCTGTGAATTATGGGCCTGCTCTGACATATGTGATAGTTGGCTACTAAATGAGTAGGAAAAAGTGGGTTTGGTGTCAATTGATATCCATTTGGTGTCATAATGACATCTAATTGACTGATGGACACTGACTTGCTAGTTGACTTTTGTACATTTGCAATATGTTTAAACGGAGAGGGACCATCACCAAAATGGCATTCTGAAATCAACACAAAAAATGGCATCACCATAGTCTCCAGACTGTTCTGAGTTCAACGAGCTATCCCGCTTGACCGTAGCTCGCTCGGTCTAGGCGCAGCGACCATTACAATAGTAGGCCCAATATGAAGCCTGCACCACAATGTCATTTGCTTTTGGGTGACAGTGAGAGAACCGTTAGAGTGAGAAGAAAAATTCCACCACATGAATGTTCCTAAGGTCCTCCCGATCTGAACAAGCCTAACCTTGACCGTGTGGCATTAACCCTTCACAGTAAAACAGTGTTTTTTGATCTCACAGATTACAGTGTCATCTCTCCCCATAGGAATACATTGCCTGCACCCCTAATTTCAACCTGAGGCCTATGTGGGTTATGAATGCCGTATGAAGCTGTCTTCGGTACCAGTCCATCAGGCCACTATGAGGTCTACCTGTGTTGATTCTAAGCTTCCTGGACCAACCGGAAGTGGTTAAAATGCCCCTAAAAGTGTTTACCCATACACTGCATGCAGTTTGATAGACATAGTGCATTCAACCCTGTGTAGATCAGTCAATTCTTAACGTAAGGACTTAAAACTCAGGATTCTGTAACAGCATACCCCAATGAGGATATGTGTTGATTTATAACTTCCTGTGCCAACCGGAAGTGCCATAATTGGTGTCTCAGGGGCTGTTTCGAAGGGTTAAAAAAGTCTGATCTTTCCAAAACTTCATATGTGTGATTAGGCAACCCCCATGAACTGTAAATCAGTCATTTTTCCCAAAAAAAATCAAAGGAAAAAAAAATTGCACTAAAACACAACTTGGATGGAGGGACGTATTGGGGTGCGTAGAGACAGACAGTGGCTCCAATAGTTAGCTTTGTTGGAGCTAAAAAAGAACCGTCGGACCTAGAGTTCCGAAACGTTAGAAACCTGTTCTAGACCTCCCGTAGATGGTGCGTGGTGAGTTACGTGGCTCTAGAAGGTTCTCGGACCGAGAAACAGCCTCGTACATTTGAAATAACTTCAATTCATTTTTGCATCACGAAAATGACGACATTTAGAAATGTCCCAGAGTCGCAAGACTAGGTGCATTGCGAACGTCTCGGCCCATATAGACAGACCCCAACGTTTCTGTCCGATATCTCATTCAAGGACCCCGTAGCAAGTCATGGAAAATAGTGGATTTTCAGCACCAATTAGGGTTTTTCTCGGACACCAAATGACCTATCGAGCCGAAACTTGGGATTCGGGGTCGCCTCAGCTAGGCCAACACATAACATAAGAAATGGACCCGCAGCTAGAACGTAACTACGTGTTTTATGGTTTTTTTATGGTTTGTACCGAAGGCGTTGTGAATTTTGGGCCAGCTCTGAAGTATGTAATAGTTGGCTACTAAACGAGTTGGAAAAAGTGGGTTTGGTGTCAGTTTGTATCAGTTTGGTGGTCAGAATGATATCTAATTGACTGATGGACTCTTGTCCACTTGACTCTTGTACATTTGCAATATGATTCTATAGTGAAAAAACATCACCAAAAGCGACATTCTGAAATCAACCCAAACGAGCGATTGAGATGACCCAGAATCACTGCAAAGCCATCCCGAGTTCATCGGGCCAGTCAATTTCACATTCCTGCAGGATTTTTATAGCATGACAAATTCGTGATGGTACCTGCCCATTAAAACATATTGCAAATGCACAGTGACTTTGAAAAAGTAAGAAACAAAAAAAAATACATCTAAAATTTTTTGAGCATGACAAATTCGTGATGGTACCTGCCCATTGAAACATATTGCAAATGCACAGTGACTTTGAAAAAGTAAGGAAACATAAACAAATTCGATAAACAAATTCGTGATGGTACCTGCCCATTAAAACATATTCCAAATGCACAGTGACTTTGAAAAAGTAAGAAACAAAAAAAAATACATCTAAAATTTTTTGAGCATGACAAATTCGTGATGGTACCTGCCCATTGAAACATATTGCAAATGCACAGTGACTTTGAAAAAGTAAGGAAACATAAACAAATTCGATAAACAAATTCGTGATGGTACCTGCCCATTAAAACATATTCCAAATGCACAGTGACTTTGAAAAAGTAAGAAACAAAAAAAAATACATCTAAAATTTTTTGAGCATGACAAATTCGTGATGGTACCTGCCCATTGAAACATATTGCAAATGCACAGTGACTTTGAAAAAGTAAGGAAACATAAACAAATTCGATAAACAAATTCGTGATGGTACCTGCCCATTAAAACATATTCCAAATGCACAGTGACTTTGAAAAAGTAAGAAACAAAAAAAAATACATCTAAAAAATTTTGAGCATGACAAATTCGTGATGGTACCTGCCCATTGAAACATATTGCAAATGCACAGTGACTTTGAAAAAGTAAGGAAACATAAACAAATTCGATAAACAAATTCGTGATGGTACCTGCCCATTAAAACATATTCCAAATGCACAGTGACTTTGAAAAAGTAAGGAAACAAAAAAAAATACATCTAAAAAATTTTGAGCATGACAAATTCGTGATGGTACCTGCCCATTGAAACATATTGCAAATGCACAGTGACTTTGAAAAAGTAAGGAAACATAAACAAATTCGATAAACAAATTCGTGATGGTACCTGCCCATTAAAACATATTCCAAATGCACAGTGACTTTGAAAAAGTAAGAACCAAAAAAAAATACATCTAAAATTTTTTGAGCATGACAAATTCGTGATGGTACCTGCCCATTGAAACATATTGCAAATGCACAGTGACTTTGAAAAAGTAAGGAAACATAAACAAATTCGATAAACAAATTCGTGATGGTACCTGCCCATTAAAACATATTGCAAATGCACAGTGACTTTGAAAAAGTAAGGAAACATAAACAAAAAAACATCCCAAAAAATGTTGGGTAACCAGCTGCATATTTTAGATCACAAGCTTGAATTTTGAGCATGACAAATTCGTGATGGTACCTGCCCATTGAAACATATTGCAAATGCACAGTGACTTTGAAAAAGTAAGGAAACATAAACAAATTCGATAAACAAATTCGTGATGGTACCTGCCCATTAAAACATATTCCAAATGCACAGTGACTTTGAAAAAGTAAGAAACAAAAAAAAATACATCTAAAATTTTTTGAGCATGACAAATTCGTGATGGTACCTGCCCATTGAAACATATTGCAAATGCACAGTGACTTTGAAAAAGTAAGGAAACATAAACAAATTCGATAAACAAATTCGTGATGGTACCTGCCCATTAAAACATATTCCAAATGCACAGTGACTTTGAAAAAGTAAGAAACAAAAAAAAATACATCTAAAATTTTTTGAGCATGACAAATTCGTGATGGTACCTGCCCATTGAAACATATTGCAAATGCACAGTGACTTTGAAAAAGTAAGGAAACATAAACAAATTCGATAAACAAATTCGTGATGGTACCTGCCCATTAAAACATATTCCAAATGCACAGTGACTTTGAAAAAGTAAGGAAACAAAAAAAAATACATCTAAAAAATTTTGAGCATGACAAATTCGTGATGGTACCTGCCCATTGAAACATATTGCAAATGCACAGTGACTTTGAAAAAGTAAGGAAACATAAACAAATTCGATAAACAAATTCGTGATGGTACCTGCCCATTAAAACATATTGCAAATGCACAGAGACTTTGAAAAAGTAAGGAAACATAAACAAAAAAACATCCCAAAAAATGTTGGGTAACCAGCTGCATATTTTAGATCACAAGCTTGAATTCTGAGCATGACAAATTCGTGATGGTACCTGCCCATTAAAACATATTGCAAATGCACAGTGACTTTGAAAAAGTAAGGAAACATAAACAAAAAAACATCCCAAAATTTTTTTTTTGGGTTACCAGTTGCATATTTTAGATCACCAGGTGCACATTTCAGGTCACCAGGTGCACATTTCAGATCACCAGGTGCACGGAGGAAAATATTTACTTTTGACTTTGACTTTTGACTTCCTATGACATCATATTGCAAATGGAGAAAACATATGCCTTATGCACAAGTAAAACAAAAAGAAATATGTAATACAAGTTGACCAAGGTATAGTTTGAGCAAAGTAAAGTTTGAATTTTGAGCATGACAAATTCGTGATGGTACCTGCCCATTAAAACATATTGCAAATGTACAGTGACTTTGAAAAAGTAAGGAAACATAAACAAAAAAACATCCCAAAATTTTTTTTTTGGGTTACCAGTTGCATATTTTAGATCACCAGGTGCACATTTCAGGTCACCAGGTGCACATTTCAGATCACCAGGTGCACGGAGGAAAATGTTTACTTTTGACTTTGACTTTTGACTTCCTATGACATCATATTGCAAATGGAGAAAACATATGCCTTATGCACAAGTAAAACAAAAAGAAATATGTAATACAAGTTGACCAAGGTATAGTTTGAGCAAAGTAAAGTTTGAATTTTGAGCATGACAAATTCGTGATGGTATCTGCCCATTAAAACATATTGCAAATGCACAGTGACTTTGAAAAAGTAAGGAAACATAAACAAAAAAAATCCCAAAAATTTTGTTGCACATTTTAGATCATCAGTTGCACGGAGGAAAATATTTACTTTTGACTTAGACTTTTGACTTCCTATGACATCATATTGCAAATGGAGAAAACATATGCCTTATGCACAAGTAAAAAAAATATGATAATAAAGTATGTTGATAAAGTTCTTATACATGTGTTATTGACACAAAAATCGAAAGAATTTTGAAAAAAGGTCAAGAAAGCACTTTTTTAAGGATGTATGAAGTTTTTTACCAAATTTTGACATTTTTGACTTTTGACTTTTGACTTCCTATGAAATCATATTCCAAATGGAGAAAACATATGCCTTATGCACAAGTAAAAAAATATATATATATATGATAATAAAGTATGACTAAAGTATGTTGATAAAGTTCTTATACATGTGTAATTGACACAAAAATCGAAAGAATTTTGAAAAAAGGTCCAGAAAGCACTTTTTTAAGGATGTGTGAAGTTTTTTACCAAATTTTGACATTTTTGACTTTTGACTTTTGACTTCCTATGAAATCATATTGCAAATGGACAAAACATATGCCTTATGCGCATGTACTTAAAAAATATATATATATGATGACAAAAGTATACTCATACAGTACTTACCCATGTGTAATTGACAAAAAACTCGAAAGAATTTCGAAAAAAGGTCCAGAAAGCACTTTTTTAAGGGTTTTTAAGTTTTTTTTAAAAAATGTCATTTTTCAAAATTTGGCTTTTGGATGTTGACTTGGGTGCCATTTGCAATATGAAATGCCCCGGTGGAACGCACACGCCCCCTATTGGAATTTTGAAGTGTTACAATTGGCAATTGCCATATGGCATTTGCAATATACTTTGCATGAATCAACGCCAAATTGGGTGGTATTGACCATCGTGTATATGGTTTGTCCAATGCCAATATACCGCCATTTGTTTTTGTCCAAATCAGGGGGGTATTCCCTTACATATTGTAAATAATATATGTGTGACATTTCTTTGGGTTTAGAATGGACCATTATCATGCACCTGTCTTGAAACCGGGGCAGGGGAATAAATAGAAATAGTGAATGGAGGATGCTTTTCCCGTAGTTCATTTCCATGCTAGCCAGGTCGGTTCCTGTTGTAAAGAGAAGCAATGTGCTTAATATTTGGAAAGTTGAGAAGTAAATAGTAGGCCTAGCCTATAGAAAGCTGATGGGATCCTCCTCTTTTTAGTGGAGGCCATTACTCTGTTTTCTTGCCAGTTGCATAGCCTATAGAAAGCTGATGGGATCCTCCTCTTTTTAGTGGAGGCCATTACTCTGTTTTCTTGCCAGTTGCATAGCCTATAGAAAGCTGATGGGATACTCCTCTTTTAGTTAGCAGTTGTCAAGTTTGGTAGGTTACTAATGACCATCAGCAGCATCAGAGCTTGGAGAAGCCTAATTACCTTGGCTAAACGGTCACGTGGCATTTGACTCGTAACCGCCGGTGTGGTGGTCATACGGTCACCGCAACAGCCTTATTCAGGACTGCTCCTCTTCCCTCCTGTCTTCCCTTTCTCCCGGCATTTCTTCCATGATTTACACCCCCCCCCCTCTCTCTACCACCCTCCTCTCTCTCTCTCTCTCTCTCTCTCTCTCTCTCTCTCTCTCTACCACCCTCCCCTCTCTCTCTCTCTCTCTCTACCACCCTCCCCTCTCTCTCTCTTTCTCTCTCTACCACCCTCCCCTCTCTCTCTCTTTCTCTCTCTACCACCCTCCCCTCTCTCTCTCTTTCTCTCTCTACCACCCTCCCCTCTCTCTCTCTCTTTCTCTCTCTACCACCCTCCCCTCTCTGTCTCTCTCTCTACCACCCACCACCTCTCTGCCTGTCTCTCTCTCTCTACCACCCACAACCTCTCTGCCTGTCTCTCTCTCTACCACCCACCACCTCTCTGCCTGTCTCTCTCTCTATCTCTCTCTCTAACACCCACCACCTCTCTCTCTCTCGCTCTACTCCCGACCACCTCTCTGCCTGTCTCTCTCTCTCTCTACTCCCCACCCCCTATCTGCCTGTCTCTCTCTCTACTCCCCACCACCTCTCTGCCTGTCTCTCTCTCTCTCTCTACTCCCCACCCTCTCTCTGCCTGTCTCTCTCTCTCTCTCTACTCCCCACCACCTCTCTGCTTGTCTCTCTCTCTCTCTCTCTCTCTCTCTACCACCCACCACCTCTCTGCCTCTCTCTCTCTCTACCACCCACAACCTCTCTGCCTGTCTCTCTCTCTACCACCCACCACCTCTCTGCCTGTCTCTCTCTCTATCTCTCTCTCTAACACCCACCACCTCTCTCTCTCTCGCTCTACTCCCGACCACCTCTCTGCCTGTCTCTCTCTCTCTCTACTCCCGACCACCTCTCTGCCTGTCTCTCTCTCTCTCTACTCCCCACCACCTCTCTGCCTGTCTCTCTCTCTCTCTCTACTCCCCACCCTCTCTCTGCCTGTCTCTCTCTCTCTCTCTACTCCCCACCACCTCTGCTTGTCTCTCTCTCTCTCTCTCTCTACCACCCACCACCTCTCTGCCTGTCTCTCTCTCTCTCTACCACCCACCACCTCTCTGCCTGTCTCTCTCTCTCTCTCTACCACCCACCACCTCTCTGCCTGTCTCTCTCTCTCTCTCTCTCTACCACCCACCACCTCTCTGCCTGTCTCTCTCTCTCTCTACCACCCACCACCTCTCTGCCTGTCTCTCTCTCTCTCTACCACCCACCACCTCTCTGCCTGTCACTCTCTCTCTCTCTCTACCTTCCACCACCTCTCTGCCTTTCTCTCTCTCTCTCTCTCTCTCTCTCTCTCTCTCTACCACCCACCACCTCTCTGCCTCTCTCTCTCTCTCTCTCTCTCTCTCTCTCTCTACCACCCACCACCTCTCTGCCTGTCTCTCTCTCTCTCTCTACCACCCACCACCTCTCTGCCTGTCTCTCTCTCTCTCTCTTTCTCTACCTTCCACCACCTCTCTGCCTGTCTCTCTCTCTCTCTCTCTACTCCCCACCCCCTCTCTACCTGTCTCTCTCTCTACTCCCCACCCCCTCTCTGCCTCTCTCTCTACCACCCACTCCCTCTCTGCCTCTCTCTACTCCCCACCCCCTCTCTGCCTCTCTCTCTACCACCCACCCCCTCTCTTCCTATCTCTCTCTCTACTCCCCACCCCCTCTCTGCCTGTCTCTCTCTCTACTCCCCACCCCCTATCTGCCTGTCTCTCTCTACTCCCCACCCCCCCTCTGCCTCTCTCTCTCTACCCCCCACCCACCTCATCTCTCTCTCTCTCTACCCCCGACTCCCTTTCTACCTTTCTCTCTCTACCTTCTATCCCCTCTCTGCCTCTTTCTCTCTCTCTACTTCCCACCTCCCCTCTCTACCTCTCTCTACCTCCTATACCCTCTCTGTCTCTCTCTCTACCCCCCACCTCCCCTCTCTACCTCTCTCTACCTCCTATACCCTCTCTGTCTCTCTCTCTCTACCCCCCACCTCCCCTCTCTACCTCTCGCTACCTCCTATACCCTCTCTGCCTCTCTCTCTCTACCCCCCACCCCCTCTGCCTCTCTCTCTCTCTACTTCCCACTTCCTCTCTCTTTCTGTCTTTACCCCCACCTCCCCTCTCTACCTCTCTCTACCTCCTATCCCCTCTGCCTCTCTCTCTCTACCCCCCACCCCTCTCTGCCTCTCTCTCTCTCCTCTCCCTCTCTCCCTCTCCTTTCTCTTCTCTCTCTCTCTCCCTCCCTTCTCTCTTTTCTCTCTCTCTTCTCTCTCTCTCTCTACTATCTCTCTCCTCTCTCTCTCTCTCTCGCTCTCTCACCCTTCCTTTCCCCTCCTCCCCTCATCTTTTCTATGATTACAGATTCATCCTCTGACTTATGATGATGTAACCAGTTTTGGGCCACTGAATCTCCCTCGCCAAGCATTTTAGTCCCCATCCCTCTCTTCTCATCTTTCTGAGAACGCCCCTCCATCCTTCCTCTCTTTTTTGAAGGTCTTAATCTTGTCCCTAATGCGTTTCCCGGCGCCAGCTCAGCAGAGGGGAGGAGGGAGGGCGGGTGGGGTTGGGAATGTGCGGTGCGGGGAGAGTGTGACGTTCCGGCTTTCCAACTTGAATGACTTGCAGTCAGAGGAGCCCTCTGGAACGTTGCCGTGGGAGAGTGTGTGTGTGTGTGTGTGTGGGGGGTCTGACTACGCCTGTCACACGGCAGTACCTTGTGGAGGCCATGTTGGGTGCCGGCCATTCTGGACCTCCAGGATGATTACTGTATGAGATGGAGGGACGTTTACAAAACTTTGTCCATTAAATGGTCTTCTGACTTCCATTACTCGTTCACACTGGTCACAACATTAGGGAGATCAGTGGGAAAGTACAGTAGCATCAGAGACAGCCGAGTAACACTATTCTGTGTTTGTCTTCGTCTGTCTGCTCTTTACAGTGCATTCTGGGTGGAACTTTTCCTTTAGAACAGTCCTAGGATCAGCTTACCTTCCCTAGATCTTAGCCTGAACCATCTGTAGTAAACAACAGCAGTACAGACCTTCGATCAGATCCTAGCCTGAACCATCTGGAGTAAACAACAGCAGTACAGACCTTCGATCAGATCCTAGCCTGAACCATCTGGAGTAAACAACAGCAGTACAGACCTTCGATCAGATCCTAGCCTGAACCATCTGTAGTAAACAACAGCAGTACAGACCTTCGATCAGATCCTAGCCTGAACCATCTGGAGTAAACGACAGCAGTACAGACCTTCGATCAGATCCTAGCCTGAACCATACGGAGTAAACAACAGCAGTACAGACCTTCGATCAGATCCTAGCCTGAACCAATACCCATTACTGACCTTAGATCAGTGGCCTATGGGAAACTGGTCCTAGGAAATGAGGTTGTTGTCTTCTGAGGACGCGGTCATCAGGATGCAATGTTTTGGAACGTTCAGATAGAAATACGCTATGTAGAACAACACGCCTCTCTGACATGTAGATTATGTAATCACATGCGCTCTATTCATGGTATTTCTATCGGCAACGGTCGACAACGTTTGGCAACTGAACGTGACCCTGGGTATAATGCAGCTTCCGCGTACTAGTCAACTAGGAAACTCAGACTTTTCCGACTTGCTGTAGTTTTACACTTGCTGAGTTCAACCAGTTAGCTAGTGGGAAATGTCTGAGTTTTCCTAGTTCAGACTAGCATGTGCACGCAGCATTAACCCAAACTCAGGGAGACACAGGATGATGACATCATCGTCCAGCTCACAGCCGCCCAGGCTGGATCACATAAACACACACACACACACACACACACACACACACACACACACACACACACACACACATACATACACATTTTTTATTCTGTCTACAGTAGCTGTTTCACCCTTGACCTTGTCTCTCTGAACTCTCTCTCAGCAGCTTTACATTTGTGTTGTAGCTGAATGTCTCAGTGTGCCCCCCCCCCCCCCCCCCCCGCCAGGGTGACATCCTGGACAAGTCTGTCTGGTCCCTCCTTATCTAGGCTGTAAGAAATCAACTCTGAACTCTGACAGGCTGTTCTGGCTCTGCCAATCAGCTCAGTGTGTGTCTGTCTGTTTTGTATTTGTTTGTGTGTCTACAGTTCTCTTTCTGTGTGTGCGTGTGTGCGTGCGTGCGTGCGTGCGTGCGTATTCCCTGCAGCCACGGGCAGGACAGATTGTCATGAATAATCTCTTTAATCTTTAGCCTCTGTCTTTATTACTGCTAGCATGGCGAGAGAACACCCAACGACTTCCTCTGATTCCTCAGCCTCCGTTCTGGCAGGACAACCAATACGGTCTGTCTGTCTGTTGGGAGGAAGTGTGTTGGGAGGAAGTGTGTGTGTGCGCGGGGGGGGGGGGGGGGGGGGGGGTTGAATCAATAGGCTTCATATCTAGCTTCACATGGTTATAACATATGGAGGTCAACAACTACTCTCCCTTCACAATGTACACTGTATCATATGGTGTGTGTTTGTCTATGTGAGTGTCCCTGTCTGCGTGCCTGTATCTCGTGTGTGTGTGTGTGTTGATGATGACTCAGTGGGTTTCAGTGCCAGTAAGGTGAGGGAGCCATGCCACACTCAGCACTTTGGCTGTCTTGGTCTTACCAGGTGTGTGTTAGAGAAAGACTCAGCACTCTGCGTGCTCTCATCAGGTATGCAGCCAGAGTCAGTGCTGCAGCGATGATGAGAGAGAGAGAGTCAGTCCAGTCAAATAGAGCAGGAAGAGTGTCCTGAAACTCTCATATACCAGTGCCAAGTCTCATTTTCTCCTTGTTCCCCTATTCACCTGTCCTTCACTCCTCCTAGTGTCATCCTGTCACCCCTCTATCACTATTCTTCCTAACCACTTCCCCTCATTCCACTCTTCAATATCAACCTCATCTAACCACTTCCCATCATTCCTCTCTTCAATATCAACCTCATCTAACCACTTCCCATCATTCCTCTCTTCAATATCAACCTCATCTAACCACGTCCCCTCATTCCTCTCTTCAATATCAACCTTATCTAACCACTTCCCCTCATTCCTCTCTTCAATATCAACCTCATCTAACCACTTCCCCTCATTCCTATCTTCAATATCATCCTCATCTAACCACTTCCCCTCATTCCTCTCTTCAATATCAACCTCATCTAACCACTTCCCCTCATTCCTCTCTTCAATATCAACCTCATCTAACCACTTCCCCTCATTCCACTCTTTAATATCAACCTCATCTAACCACTTCCCCTCATTCCTCTCTTCAATATCAACCTCATCTAACCACTTCCCCCCATTCCACTCTTCAATATCAACCTCATCTAACCACTTCCCCTCCTTCCACTCTTCCAATCTCATCCTCATCCTCCACTCTTCCGATCTCAGCCTCATCCTCCTCTCTTCTGATCTCAGCCTCATCCTCCTCTGTTCCGATCTCAGCCTCATCCTCCTCTCTTCTGATTTCAACCTCATCCTCCTCTCTTCTGATCTCAGCCTCATCCTCCTCTCTTCCGATCTCAGCCTTATCCTCCTCTCTTCCGATCTCAGCCTCATCCTCCTCTCTTCCGATCTCAGCCTCATCCTCCTCTCTTCTGATCTCAGCCTCATCCTCCTCTCTTCTGATCTCAGCCTCATCCTCCTCTGTTCCGATCTCAGCCTCATCCTCCTCTCTTCCGATCTCAGCCTCATCCTCCTCTCTTCTGATCTCAGCCTCATCATCCTCTCTTCTGATCTCAGCCTCATCCTCCTCTCTTCTGATCTCAGCCTCATCCTCCTCTTTTCCGAACTCAATCCCACCTTTGAATTCAGTGTCCGACTCGACTCACCAATAGAAGTTTCTCTCTGACTATTGTCTGTACTTCAGTGACATGCAATGAGAAAGTGTTGAGAGGGAGAAGGGAGATACAGACAATAGTAGCACTGGACTGGATGGAGGGAGAGAGGATGAGACATCTATTGAGAATTAGAATCTCTGTCAAATTCTTCACACCGTCTGTGACCGACTCACTGACTCGTCCTCATAGCTTCCTAAAGAAGACTACATTAAAAGCCGATTTATGGTCATCTGTAGGGGCCGTATGGCACTTACAGCGATGCGGCCCCCGCAGAATTCTGAGCATTCAGGCTGCTTGCGCTTCGGGGAGCAGAGCAGAGTGTGTCATACGCATCCAAAACATTGGTCTGTACCACATAAAACGCACCACTCACAGTGGTTTAAGGCTGATCTCTATAGCCAGCCAGCTAATTATGAGCAACTGGCTAAAGGAAAAGACCTGACCTCTTCTAAAATGTTGGAGTTGGGTTTTGACATAAGAGCTCAGGCAAGATAGCATGAAGTAACAGGGCTGCACCATTTCCCACCTGCATCTCCACTTCAACCCTTCATTTATGTTTTGCTTTATGAATGTCACACCAGCCTTCGCTTTGTCTCCCCTTCCTGTCCAGGCGTTCCACGTCGCCGGCCTTCGCTTTGTCTCCACTTCCTGTCCAGGCGTTCCACGTCGCCGGCCTTCGCTTTGTCTCCACTTCCTGTCCAGGCGTTCCACGTTGCCGGCCTTCGCTTTGTCTCCCCTTCCTGTCCAGCTCAGGTGTTCGACGTCGCCGGCCTTCGCTTTGTCTCCACTTCCTGTCCAGGCGTTCCACGTCGCCGGCCTTCGCTTTGTCTCCACTTCCTGTCCAGCTCAGGCGTTCCACGTCGCCGGCCTTCGCTTTGTCTCCACTTCCTGTCCAGGCGTTCCACTTCGCCGGCCTTCGCTTTGTCTCCACTTCCTGTCCAGCTCAGGCGTTCCACGTCGCCGGCCTTCGCTTTGTCTCCACTACCTGTCCAGGCGTTCGACGTCGCCGGCCGTCGCTTTGTCTCCCCTTCCTGTCCAGCTCAGGCGTTCCACGTCGCCGGCCTTCGCTTTGTCTCCACTTCCTGTCCAGCTCAGGCGTTCCACGTCGCCGGCCTTCGCTTTGTCTCCCCTTCCTGTCCAGCTCAGACGTTCCACGTCGCCGGCCTTCTAGCTGCTGCCGAACCTGCTGCTGGCAAACGCCCTTCACTCATCAACCCCGGACTTGTCTGGTCATCATTACACACACCTGGTTCCAATCCCTACTCTATCACTGTATATACAGTATTCTCCCTCTGTCATTTGTCTTTGTCGTCATTGCAAATGTTACTCTTTTTCCTGAGAGGAATCTCGCCTACCTTTTCTTGAGTACTTTATTTTTTTAAACTTTGGGTTCACCTTGTGCTTTTTTGTTTATGAAGATATATTTTGAGCACAACAGCTTTGGATTTCATCCCGCTTTGATTTATGGTGCTTAAATAATCTCAGTAGTTCTAAACCTGCGACTGCCTACTCCTCTCTACACCAGTGACATCGAGCTTATCCCACAACTGCCTCAGCTTCTTGTGCCAAGCTTCCCTTCCATAGGTGCAGTAAAGAGGTCAATGGAACTTGACCAAAACAATGGAAATGCCATGGAAACGCGTGGGTGAAAGATCCCTAGTTTCCTCATTGCCACCAGCAAAATGATCCTACATTTAGGATATTGGTTATATGTGTATTTCACACTAGGTGGAGGTAAAAATCTGATTTTAATGTTTGTATGTATGTCAACCCCAACACATCATTGTCATAAATCAACTGCATTACAGTTCAAATCAGATTTTTTGAATGTGCGCCAATCCAGTGTCCTTCTTATCCCCCACAGTCTGCGTTCCGTTGACCTCTTTACCACGTTTGTCTCCATTATCGCCGATCTCTTTGCAGGAGTTCATACTGGTTTATATTTGTGAACTCTTTTCTTTAATGTTCTCCATGTTTGTTGTGAAGGAAGTTGTCAAAGAAGTGAGTTTGTGTTTATACAGGATGTTTCGCCCCAACCTACCGTCGACCAGTAATGTCACTGCGGAGCTATTCAGAGCCCTACGCATCGCCGCACAGGGCTCCGTTTGGCCTCCGCAAGCCTCCGAAGGTTCCACTTTGCGTCACACCCTTGATTGTCGGATCAAGCATAAATCACTTTTTCATCCGTAGGTTCCTAAGAGTCTTATACAGGGTCATGTGACCTTATACAGGTCACTACAGTGCCTTCAGAAAGTATTCATACCTCTTGATTTCTTCCACGTTTTGTTGTGTTACAGCCTGAATTCAAAATGGATTAAACAATATTTTTTTTCACTTACACACAATACCCCATAATGACGAAGTGAAAACAGGTTTTTGGAAATGTTTGCATATTTCTTGAAAAATAAATACAGAAATATGTAATTTACATAAGTATCACACCCCTGAGTATGTGTATATGTATATGTTATTTTAAAAATTCTTCAAGCTCTGTCAAATTGGTTGTTGATCATTGCAAGAAAACTATGTCTTGCCATAGATTTTCAAGCAGATTTAAGTTGAAACTCTAACTCGAGGCATCCTGAGTGGCGCTGTGGTCTAAGGCAGTGCAGTTCTAGAGGTATCACTACAGACCTGGGTTCAATCCCAATCGTGATCAGGATTCCCATTGAGTGGTGCACAATTGGCCCAGCGTCATTAGGGGAGGGTTTGGCCGGAGGGGCTTTACTTGGCTCATTGCTCTCTAGCAGCTCCTAGTGGCGGGCCGGGCACTTGCAGGCTGACATCAGTCGTCAGTTGAACGGTGTTTCCTCATTCAAGGGTTTTTCTTCATTTGTAACTGTGGGAAACATTGGAGTCAACATGGGCCAGCCTCTCTGTGAGTCCATGCCCTGAAAAATTGAGGCTGTTCTGAGGGCAATTTATTTTTTAACCATCTTGAAATGTTTATCCCAATGTCACACATTGGCACAGATCATGTTTCATTGACAGCATGGCCAATGTTGAATGTTTATCATTTTAAACTTGGAAAAGTGCCCCTTAATCCCAGATTTGGGACCACACAGCCACTCCACTGAATAGCAGGCTAGTGATTGCTTTTCAATGCTTGCAATTGGTCACTGTCACTGATTCCTTCCAAACCACTCATTGTTGAATTTGCGATTTCCAACGTGTTGTGTAATGTTTATGGTCCATGAGCACCGATACGTTTTATCTATAATTTGTCTTCATTATTTCTTGTAATATTACAAGGATTAAAAGGATTTGCCAGTAGATTGTCGACTTCATTCATGATGATGACTGATAGCTAAGATTTTGAAAGTATGATGTTTACATGATCAGTCCAATCAAAGCTACTGTACATATAACCTGATTTTACATAATTTTATCTTTGGCCAATGACCTTCTAATATAACTCTATGGCAGCACCCAATGGGCTAGAATACTCTAGCTCTACCCTTAGACTTGGCGGTGACACAGTGTCCCCATGAGTGACGGAACACTGAGCCAATCACGGCGCAGTGCTCTGTATTTTCTGCCGGCTTGCCCCAGCACCACAGAAAGCACTGAGCTAGGCTGAAACAGCTGCATGTTGGAGCTGCCTTACTCAAGAAAACAAAAAAAGAGACAATGTTTGTATGCGGCTTTAGTTTGCAAACTGAAGTGTGACACATATTAATGCCAAAATAACATGCAAAACAGGCAAGCCCCCCCCCCCCCCCCCCACACCAAAAAAATAAATAATATAGATTGATTTCTATTTTGCTAAAAATGTGGGTTTCAAAATAAGTGAGATCACAGAAACAATGAGAAAATCTGGAAAAATAAATATTCATTATATAAAGCAGCTGGTGTAAACATCTGCCAGAGAGTAGCCCCAATCGGCCCGAGCCCCAAGTTATACATTTGGCCCAGATAACTCACACCAGAATCGGCCCGAGCACAATCCCCGTATTCTAGCCATAAGTAATACTGCCTAAGGCGGCTCTCGTGCCACATGACTTCGGCCGAGTCTGACTCTCAGCCGAGTGCCCCGACTCTCAGCCGGAATCGGCCCAGATCCACTGTGCTAGCTGGGTTTACTCCACACACAACTTATTGTCCTTTTCTGGGTAAAGTGTAGGCATACTGTCTTTTCTGGGTAAAGTGTAGGCATACTGTCTTTTCTGGGTAAAGTGTAGGCATACTGTCTTCATGAGCAAATCAATATTTACAGCAGAAAATGCTTCGTCTTTGTAACACAAACACACCCAACTTGTTTTTTGTTGTTGATAAATGTACCTACACTTACGCTGATCCATGTTAGTGCAATGTCCACCTGTAGCATAACCCTGTAGGGATAGTACTGTAGGTATGTGTCCCCTGGGGAAGATCTGACAGCAGACAAAAGGAGACGAGACAAAACTAGCCAGTTATAGAATATTGTGTTGACTTGACTGAAGACAGGGGGTTCAACTTGCAGTTGTTGATGTCGTTTCCACGGTAACATCAAATCAAATTGTATTTGTCACATGCGCCGAATACAACAGGTGTAGTAGACATTACAGTGAAATGCTTACTTACTACAAGCCCTTAATCAACAATGCAGTTTTAAGAAAAATAAGTGTTTTAAGTATTTACTAAAAATAAACTGAAGTAAAAAATAAATAAATAGCATGTCCATTACATGATGTGATATAACATCCCTTACAAAAAAAGATAGCAGTTTTGAAACTGCAGTACAAGTGCAGTAACTGCAGTCGACTGGGGTATTTTGGACCCAGTAATTACAGAATAATTGCAGTGTACTGCAGTAAAAAAAACTGTTATTTTGGATGCAGTATTTGCAACATACTGCAGTTATACTGCACTCTGACTGCAATCTCTTTTCGGAAGGGTTAAAGTTGCAAGCTACTTTCGTAGTGAGGTAGAACAAGTGTCTCAGGAAACACATTCCAGACACTTACTTTTTGGCCAACTTGGCATAACTGTGATTTGACAGAGAAATATCAGCTAGCTAGATAGGCTAGCCAGCTGAAGCTATCCCCAAGCTATGCTAGCTAGCTAGCTGCTGTCACGTTGTCTAAACACAAGGTCAGCGCAGGCTTTAGCCTGCACATAGAAATGAATTAGCAGATCATCTTGAGATGTGTGTCTTCAGTGTACCTGTGCTTTGTCACAGACGTGCTCCTTGCGGGAGGCTAATTGAATGAAAAGGACTTCACTGTTGCTGTCTTCTTCCCTACCTAGAGAGTGTGTATCAAACCACACACTGACATTACAGCCAGATCCTCTTGGCCTATATGCTCAGGATCCATTTGAAATGTCCTCTCCCTTAGTGTGGCAGCAGTAGTGTTTTAATGTTACTGTAAATGTCCTCTCCCTTAGTACTGCAGCAGTAGTGTGGTAATGTTACTGTAAATGTCCTCTCCCTTAGTACTGCAGCAGTAGTGTTTTAATGTTACTGTAAATGTCCTCTCCCTTAGTGTGGCAGCAGTAGTGTTTTAATGTTACTGTAAATGTCCTCTCCCTTAGTACTGCAGCAGTAGTGTTTTAATGTTACTGTAAATGTCCTCTCCCTTAGTGTGGCAGCAGTAGTGTGGTAATGTTACTGTAAATGTCCTCTCCCTTAGTACTGCAGCAGTAGTGTTTTAATGTTACTGTAAATGTCCTCTCCCTTAGTGTTGCAGCAGTAGTGTGGTAATGTTACTGTAAATGTCTTCTCCCTTAGTACTGCAGCAGTAGTGTGGTAATGTTACTGTAAATGTCCTCTCCCTTAGTACTGCAGCAGTAGTGTGGTAATGGTACTGTAAATGTCCTCTCCCTTCTGGACTGTGTCCAGCTCGCTAATAATCACCTAAATGAAGGCTGGACAGTCAAGGAGCATCGAAAGTTCCAGAGACGATCGATGTAGGACTATTTTTTACTCATTTTGACGTTGAGGAAATATATTTAAAAAATTCAGTGCTGACTTGAAGACTAAATGTGGCCCCCACGGCAAAATGAGTTTGACTCCCATGGTCGAGCACACCTAACACTGACTGGTAGTTAGAAGGTCTGTTACTGTCCAGGTTGTCAGGAGGTCTGGTACAGGTAGTCAGGAGGACTGTTACTGTCCAGGTAGTCAGGAGGACTGTTACTGTACAGGTAGTTAGGAGGTCTGGTACAGGTAGTCAGGAGGTCTGGTACAGGTAGTCAGGAGGTCTGGTACAGGTAGTCAGGAGGTCTGGTACAGGTAGTCAGGAGGTCTGGTACAGGTAGTCAGGAGGTCTGGTACAGGTAGTCAGGAGGTCTGGTACAGGTAGTCAGGAGGTCTGGTAGAGTAGAGATCAAGGATGGTTGAGGACGTATGGTTAGGGTATTGAACCATGACGTGAATTGTTTATACCGGGGCTCTCCAACCCTGTTCCTTGAGATCTATCCCCTTGTAGGTTTTCACTCTCAACCCTAATCTGGCCTACTTGATTCTAATAATGAGTTCATTGATAAGCTGAATCAGGTCAGTTACAACTGAGTGAAAACCTACAGGAGGGTAGCACTCCAGGAACAGCGTTGGAGAGCCCAGGTTTATACTCTCTGTTTAGTTCAAGGAGAGATTACGTGAAATAGGATTTATTTCACCAACATTGGTCTCAATGGTCTGTAAGTAAGTGTAATTGAGTGAGCTTTTGAGAGCCCTGGAATGGGGATAGAGTGGGGGAGCGTGAGGGAGGGAGGGAGGTAAGAAAAGGGAGAGAGGGAATAGAGGGAGAGAGACCTTGGTAGGACAGTTTCCTTTTCTGATGTGTGTTGAGACAGCAGGGCACTTGTTCTCTTAATTAGCTACCGAGTCCTTGAGTCACAGCAAGCAATGCCTGTCCTCTCCAAGCTGCCGCACTGACCGTGTGTGTGTGTGTGTGTGTGTGTGAGTGTGTGTGTGTGAGTGTGTGTGTGTGTGTGTGTGTGTGTGAGTGTGTGAGTGTGTGTGTGTCCTCTATTTTCACCCGGAAGTACAGATCAGGTTCAGTTTACTGCATTGATAGGTTCTCTTGTTCCAGGGTTACCTACCCTACTACGTACTATCACTCTGTCCCTCTCTCTATCTACTCCCCTCTCTCTCTCTACTCCCCTCTCTCTCTCTCTACTCCCCTCTCTCTCTCTCTCTACTCCCCCTCTCTCTCTCTCTCTCTCTACTCCCCTCTTTCTCTCTACTCCCCCCTCTCTCTCTACTCCCCTCTCTGTCTCTCTCTACTCCCCCCTCCCTCTCTCTCTCTCTCTCTCTCTCTGCTCCCCCCTCTCTCTCTCTCTCTACTCCCCTCTCTCTCTCTCTCTCTCTCTCTCTCTACTCCCCCCTCTCTCTCTCTCTCTCTCTCTCTCTCTCTCTCTACTCCCCTCTCTCTCTCTCTCTCTACTCCCCTATCTCTCTCTCTACTCCCCTCTCTACTCCCCTCTTTCTCTCTACTCCCCCCTCTCTCTCTCTCTCTACTCCCCTCTCTCTCTCTCTCTCTCTCTCTCTCCCCTCTCTCTCTCTACTCCCCCCCTCTCTCTCTCTCTCTACTCCCCTCTCTCTCTCTCTACTCCTCTCTCTCTCTCTACTCCCCTCTCTGTCTCTCTCTACTCCCCCCTCTCTCTCTCTCTCTCTCTACGCTTGTTGTCACACACACACAGGCACGATCATTCACACACACACAGGCATGAACGTGCACACACACACACACACAGGCATGAACATGCACACACACACACACACACACACACACAGGCATGAACGTGCACACACACAGGCACGAATCCATCACAGTGTACTTTCACTTGCACATCCTTCATTATTCAACTGCTAATTAGCACACCCGATTTACATAACAGAGGTTGCTCTTTGTGTGGAATAAAATTACAATAAAACGTCAAGATAACTTGCCGGAAGAGTGAACCGTTTGAGGATGGAATCTAGAGTTGTTCTTTTCTTCTCTTACTGCAACTTGTGTAGAGCGCCTGAGACTGTTCTGAAAACATAAACTGGGCTAAGGGGAGGAAGGGGGTGATTTCGTTTTTTTTTTTTTTTTACCCCATAAGGTCGATGTCCACGCCCCCGCAGCAATCGAATTAGCATAACACAAAAAGTCAGTTGAAGTTAGAGATATCTGGGGGGTTCTGCATTTGATGCGTGTCAATCCACTGCATGTCGCACTTCAGAGTTGAAAGGTGACAGAGTTGAAAGGTGACAGAGTTGAAAGGTGACAGAGTTAAAAGGTGACAGAGTTAAAAGGTGACAGAGTTGAAAGGTGACAGAGTTGAAAGGTGACAGAGTTGAAAGGTGACAGAGTTAGAGCGATGTCTGTCTTCTCACAAAATTGTCTGTAGCAGCCGAACAGTTTGGCCTTCAAACTAGTATTTGTATTTATTAGGGATTCCCATTAGCTGCTGTCAACACTGGAGCTTCTCTTCCACGCTACAAGCTTGGCACACCTGTATTTGTAAACAACAGCTGGTGCACAATATCTAAGTAAGTCTTGAGGTTTTGCTCGTCTAAGGTAGAGTATTTCATGATAAGCTGTAGACCACACTATCTACCTAGAGAGTTTTCATCTGTATTTTTCGTAGCTGTCTACATACCACCACAGACCGATGCTGGCACTAAAACTGCACTCAATGAGCTGTATTCCTGGGGTCCACGCTACACCTGTATTTGGGTGTTTCTCCCATTCTTCTCTGCAGATCCTTTCAAGCTCTGTCAGTTTGGATGGGGGGCATTGCTGCACAGTTATTTTTAGGTCCCTCCAAAGATGTTGGAGCTCTGGCTGGGCCACTCAAGGAAATGTTTTGGTATCCTTCCCCAGATCTGTGTCACGACACAATCCTGTCTTGGAGCTCTACAGACAATTCCTTCGACCTCGTGTTGGTTTTTGCTCTGACATGCACTTTCAACTGTGGGATCTTATATAGACAGGTGTGTGCAATGTCCAATCAATTGAATTTCAAGATGTAGAAAGATCTCAAGGATGATCAATGGAAACAAGATACACCTGAGCTCAATTTCAAGTCTCATAGCAAAGGGTCTGAATACTTTTTGTAAATAAGGTATTTCAGTTTTTTCTTTACATTTCAGTTTATTTTGAAAAACCTGTTTTTGTTTTGTCATTATTATTATTCTGATGTTTTTATTTAATCTTAGTTTAACTAGGAAAGTCAGTTAAGAATAAATTCTTATTTCAAATGACGGCCTACAACTGACAAATCCGGATGATGCTGGGCCAATAGTGCGCCGCCCTATGGGACTCCCAATCACGGCCAGTTGTGATACAGCCTGGAATCGAACCAGGGTGTCTGTAGTAACATGATGGCACCGAAGGGGATGGCTGCCTTCTTATCGGCTCTTAACCAACCATGCTATTTTGTTTGTGTTTTTACATTGTTTTGGACATCATGTTGCTGCTTCTGGACATCAAAACTGCGATTACTCAACTCAGATTAGACTAATAGTTTTTCTTCAATGAGTCGGACGAGAGGGATATACTATGACACCCGACCAGGCCCAGATCCCCGTGATTCGCTGGAGAAGGAAACAGAGATTTCGTGAGAAAAGATCAGGGTGCCTTGTGAGGATCAGGCGACGAGTGGCTAATCTGCCTTTACCTTCCGTCCTGCTAGCTAACATTCAATCGCTGGAAAATAAATGGGACAAACTGAAAGCACCTATATCCCACCAACGGGACATTAAAAACTGTAATATCTTATGTTTCACTGAGTCGTGGCTGAACGACGACATTAAGAACATACAGCTGGCGGGTTATACACTCTATCGGCAGGACAGAACAGCAGCCTCTGGTAAGACACGGGTCGGGGCCTATACATTTATGTAAACAGCAGCTGGTGCAAGATATATCTAAGGACTTCTCAAGGTTTTCCTCGCCTGAGGTAGGGTATCTCATGATAAGCTGTAGACCACACTATCTACCTAGAGAGTATACCACTCAATGGGCTGTATACCACCATAAGCAAACAGGAAAATGCTTATCCAGAGGCGGCACTCCTAGTGGCTGGGGACTTTATTGCAGGGAAACTTAAATCAGTTTTACCTCATTTCTATCAGTATGTTAAATTTGCAACCAGAGGGAAAACAATTCTAGACAACCTTTACCCTACACAATGAGACGTGTACAAATCTCTCCCTCACCCTCCATTTGGCAAATTTGACCATAGTTATATCCTCCTGATTCCTGCTTACAAGCACAAATTAAAGCAGGAAGCACCAGTGACTCTATCTATCAAAAAGTGGTCAGATGAAGCAGATGCTAAACTACAGGACTGTTTTGCTATCACAAACTGGAATATGTTCCAGGATTCTTCTGATGGTATTGAGGAGTACACCACATCAGTCACTGGCTTGGCAGGGTACCCTAGTGGTTTGAGCATTGGACTAGTAACCGAAAGGTTGCAAGTTCAAATCCCCGAGCTGACAATGTACAAATCTGTCGCTCTGCCCCTGAACAGGCAGTTATCCCACTGTTCCTAGGCCGTCATTGAAAATAAGAATTTGTTCTTAACCTTTCTGATCTCCCCATCCCGGATCCGGGATCGTGAATACAGACTCAAGCTCATTACCATAACGCAACGTTAACTATTCATGAAAATCGCAAATGAAATGAAATAAATATGCTAGCTCTCAAGCTTAGCCTTTTGTTAACAACACTGTCATCTCAGATTTTCAAAATATGCTTCTCAACCATTGCAAAACAAGCATTTGTGTAACAGTATTGTATGCTAACGTAGCATTTAGCATTAGCATTCAGCTGGCAACATTTACACAAAAAAACAGAAAAGCATTCAAATAAAATCATTTACCTTTGAAGAACTTCAGATGTTTTCAATGAGGAGACTCTCAGATAGCAAATGTTCAGTTTTTCCTGAAAGATTATTTGTTTAGGACAAATCGCTCCGTTTTCTGCGTCACGTTTAGCTATGAAAAAACCCCTGTATCCAGGATTGTGTAAATCTATCAGCAAGCTCATTAGCATAACACAACGTTAACTATTTATGAAAATCGCAAATGAAATTAAATAAATATGCCATCTCTCAAGCTTAGCCTTTTGTAAACAACACTGTCATCTCAGATTTTCAAAATATGCTTCTCAACCATAGGAAAACAATCATTTGTGTAAAAGTAGCTAGCTAGCGTTAGCATTTCGCGTTAGCATTTAGCGTTAGCATTAGCGTTAGCATCCAGCACGCAACATTAACAAAAACATAAAAGCCTTCAAATAAAGTCATTTACCTTTGAAGAACTTCTGATGTTTTCAATGAGGATACTCTCAGTTAGATAGCAGATGCTCAGTTTTTCCAAAAAGATTCCTTGTGTATTAGAAATAGCTCCGTTTTATACATCACATTTGGCTACTAAAAAAAATCTGAAAATTCAGTCCTCAAAACGCGAACTTTTCTCCAAATTAACTCCATAATATCGACTGAAAACATGGCAAACGTTGTTTAGAATCAATCATCAAGGTGTTTTTCACATATCTCTTAATTGATACATCGTTCTTGGACACATGCTTTCTCCCCTGAATCAAATGGTAAAGTAGAAGCAGCTGGCAATTGCGCACCGAATTCGACGCAGGACACCAGGCGGACACTTGGAAAATGTAGTCTCTTATGGTCAATCTTCCAATGATATATATGCCTACAAATACGTCACAATGCTGCTAAGACCTTGGGCGAACGACAGAAAGTGTAGGCTCATTCGTTGCGCAATCACAGCCATATAAGGAGAGAATGGAAAACAGAGCTTCAGAAATTCTGCTAATTCCTGGGTGATGCATCATCTTGGTTTCGCCTGTAGAATGAGTTCTGGGGCACTTACAGACAAAATCTTTGCAGATTCTGAAACTTCAGAGTGTTTTCTTTCCAAAACTGTCAAGAATATGCATAGTCGAGCATCTTTTCGTGACAAAATATCGCGCTTAAAACGGGAACGTTTTTTATCCAAAAATGAAATAGCGCCCCTAGAGCTCTAACAGGTTAACTGACTTGCCTAGTTAAATAAAGGTAAAATAAAAAAATAAGCGCATCAAGGACGTCGGCCCCACAGTGACTGTACGTACATACCCCAACCAGAAGCCATTGATTACAGGCAACATTCGCACAGAGCTAAAAGGTAGAGCTGCTGCTTTCAAGGTGTGGGACTCTAACCCGGAAGCTTATAAGAAATCCCGCTATGCCCTCCGACGAACCATCAAACAGGCAAAGTGTCAATACAGAGCTAAGATTGAATCATACTACACCGTCTCCGACACTCGTCGGATGTGGCAGGGCCTGCAAACTATTACAGACTACAAAGGGAAGCACAGCCGAGAGCTGCCCAGTGACACGAGCCTACCAGACGAGCTAAATAACTTCTATGCTTTTCAAAGCAAGTAACATGCATGAGAGTGAGAGCATCAGCTGTTCCGGACTACTGTGTGACCACGCTCTCAATAAACAGGTCAACATTCACTGGTCTCAGGGCCAGATGTTTTACCAGGATGTGTACTGCGAGCATGCGCTGACCAACTGGCAAGTGTCTTCTTTGACATTTTCAACCTCTCCCTGTCTGAGTCTGTTTCAAGCAGGCCACCATAGTTCCTGTGCCCAAGAGCACTAAGGTAACCTGACTAAAAAGACTACCGACCCGTAGCACTCACGTCTGTAGCCATGAAATGCTTTGAATGGCTCACATCAACACCATCATCCGAGAAACACTAGACCCACACCAATTTGCATACCGCACCAACAGATCCACAGATGATGTAATCTCTATTACACTCCACACTGCTCTTTCACACATGGTAAAAAGGAACACCTATGTGAAAATACTATTCATTGACTACAGATCAGTGTTCAACACCATAGTGCCCTCAAAGCTCATCACTAAGCTAAGGACTAAACACCTCCCTCTGCAACTGGATCCTGGACTTCCTGACTGGCTGCCCCCAGGTGGTAAGGGTAACAATACATCCACCACGCTGATCCTTAACACGGGGGCCCCTCAGGGGTGCATGCTCAGTCCCCTCCTGTGCTACCTTTTCACTCATGACTGCACGGCCAGGCAAGACTCCAACACCATCATCAAGTTTGCTGATGACGCAACAGTGGTAGGCCTGATCACCGACAAGATGAGACAGCATATAGGGAGGAGGTCAGAGACCTGGCAGTGTGATGCCAGGACAACAACCTCTCCCTCAACGTGATCAAGACTAAGGAGATGATTGTGGACTACAGGAAAAGGAGGACCGAGCACGCACCCATTCTCATCGACGGGGCTGTAGTGGAGCAGGTTGAGAGATTTAAGTTCCTTGGTGTCCACATCACCAACAAACTAACATGGTCCAAGCACACCAAGACAGTCGTGAAGAGTGTACGACAAAGCCTATTCCCCCTCAGAAGACTGAAAATATTTGACATGGGTCCTCAGCTCCTCAAAAAGTTTTACAGCTGCACCATCGAGAGCATCCTGACTGGTTGCATCACTGCCTGGTATGGCAACTGCTCGGCCTTCGACTGCAAGGCACTACAGCGGGTAGTGCGTATGGCCCAGTACATCACTGGGGCCAAGCTTCAAGCCATCCAGGACCTCTATACCAGGCGGTGTCAAAGGAAGGCCCTAAAAATTGTGAAAGACTCCAGCCACTCAAGTTATAGACGGTTCTATCTGGTACCGCACGGCAAGCTGAGATGCATTGCCTGAGACCGCTGCGCCACTCGGGAGCCCCAATGGGGTATTGTGTGTATATTGATGAGGAAAAACATGTATTTAATCCTTTTTAGAATAAGGCTGTAACGTAACAAAATGTGGAAAAACTCAAGGGGTCTGAATACTTTACTCAAAGCTGGTGGCATGTTTTGGCGCACACATTTCCCTGTTGTTGTTTTGGTCTTGTTGACCTTTATCGCCATGACAGCAGAATACTGTTAGATTGGCCAAGCTACAGTATCTTAAGGCTTTGCCTTCAGCACCTGATCATACCTATTCATTATTTACTGAGACACACCAGCACTGAAACATCCTATGGACAGGTATGCATCCTGAATACTGAGACACACCAGCCCTGAAACATCCTATGGACAGGTATGCATCCTGAATACTGAGACACACCAGCCCTGAAACATCCCATGGATAGGTATACATCCTGAATACTGAGACACACCAGCCCTGAAACATCCTATGGACAGGTATGCATCCTGAATACTGAGACACACCAGCCCTGAAACATCCTATGGACAGGTATACATCCTGAATACTGAGACACACCAGCCCTGAAATATCCTATGGACAGGTATGCATCCTGAATACTGAGACACACCAGCACTGAAACATCCTATGGACAGGTATACATCCTGAATACTGAGACACACCAGCACTGAAACATCCTATGGATAGGTATGCATCTTGAATACAGAGACACACCAGCCCTGAAACATCCTATGGACAGGTATGCATCCTGAATACTGAGACACACCAGCCCTGAAACATCCCATGGATAGGTATACATCCTGAATACTGAGACACACCAGCCCTGAAACATCCTATGGACAGGTATGCATCCTGAATACTGAGACACACCAGCCCTGAAACATCCTATGGACAGGTATACATCCTGAATACTGAGACACACCAGCCCTGAAACATCCCATGGATAGGTATGCATCCTGAATACTGAGACAGAACAATCTGCACTGTTTTCACATCCATAGAAATATACTCTATTGATTATTATAAACTGGGTGGTTCGAGCCCGGAATGCTGATTGGCTGACAGCCGTTGTATATCAGACCGTATACCAGGGGTTTGACAAAACATTTATTTTTACTGCTCTAACTACGTTGGTAACCAGTTTATAATAGCAGTAAGGCACCTCGGGGGATTGTGGTATATGGCCAATATACCACGGCTAAGGGCTGTATCCAGGCACTCCACGTTGCATCATTCATAAGAACAGCCCTTAGCTGTGGTATATTGGCCATATACAGTTAAAGTTGGATGTTTACACACACTGACTGTACCACACCTCCTCTGGCCTTATTGCCTAAATCTAGATTCCATCTCTATGGTGACATCACACTAGTTCATATCAAGTCTATGAAAATCTTTATACTGGCTTTGGATAATTCATTCCAATCATTTAAAAGTTAACAGCAGGTATTTTGCATGTAAAATATGAACTATAAGTCTATAAGTCTATGTTATTTACATGTGACAATCTCTTTATTTAGACAACATGGTATTCCTTATGAGATGAACTGGTCAATCGCTCGCAATTCACATGGCAATAATTCTTGACATTCTAATTCAAGAATAGAAAGAGATCATTTTATTTGAACTCAAGGTGTTTTAAGTCACTGATTTGAAAATGTAATTGACCTTGTCTGGTAGTCACACACCACTGGTTTAGTTACAGTAGGTGGTGAAATCCACTGGTAGTCACACACCACTGGTTTAGTTACAGTAGGTGGTGAAATCCACTGGTAGTCACATATCAGACGAAAGGGGTTCTCCAGTAGCCCGGTATTTCACACCGCCAGTCATGAGACGAGACGGGATTCCTTCATGGTATCAAACAACACTGAGGGAACCACCTCTATGTTTGGCCAACTAGCACTGAGCAGTACTCCCTCAACACTGATGGAACCACCTCCATGGTTGGCCAACTAGCACTGAGCAGTACTCCCTCAACACTGAGCGAACCACCTCCATGTTTAGCCAACTAGCACTGAGCAGTACTCCCTCAACACTGAGGGAACCACCTCCATGTTTAGCCAACTAGCACTGAGCAGTACTCCCTCAACACTGAGGGAACCACCTCTATGTTTGGCCAACTAGCACTGAGCAGTACTCCCTCAACACTGAGGGAACCACCTCCATGTTTGGCCAACTAGCACTGAGCAGTAGTCCCTCAACACTGAGAGAACCACCTCCATGTTTGGCCAACTAGCACTGAGCAGTACTCCCTCAACACTGAGGGAACCACCTCCATGTTTGGCCAACTAGCGCTGAGCAGTACTTCCTCAACACTGAGGGAACCACCTCCATGGTTGGCCAACTAGCACTGAGCAGTACTCCCTCAACACTGAGGGAACCACCTCCATGGTTGGCCAACTAGCACTGAGCAGTACTCCCTCAACACTGAGGGAACCACCTCCATGTTTGGCCAACTAGCACTGAGCAGTACTTCCTCAACACTGAGGGAACCACCTCCATGTTTGGCCAACTAGCACTGAGCAGTACTCCCTCAACACTGAGGGAACCACCTCCATGTTTGGCCAACTAGCACTGAGCAGTAGTCCCTCAACACTGATGGAACCACCTCCATGGTTGGCCAACTAGCACTTGAGCAGTACTCCCTCAACACTGAGGGAACCACCTCCATGGTTGGCCAACTAGCACTGAGCAGTACTCCTTCAACACTGAGGGAACCACCTCCATGGTTGGCCAACTAGCACTGAGCAGTACTCCCTCAACACTGAGGGAACCACCTCCATGGTTGGCCAACTAGCACTGAGCAGTACTCCCTCAACACTGAGGGAACCACCTCCATGGTTGGCCAACTAGCACTGAGCAGTACTCCCTCAACACTGAGGGAACCACCTCCATGGTTGGCCAACTAGCACTGAGCAGTACTCCCTCAACACTGAGGGAACCACCTCCATGGTTGGCCAACTAGCACTGAGCAGTACTCCCTCAACACTGAGGGAACCACCTCCATGGTTGGCCAACTAGCACTGAGCAGTACTCCCTCAACACTGAGGGAACCACCTCCATGGTTGGCCAACTGGCACTGAGCAGTACTCCCTCAACACTGATGGAACCACCTCCATGGTTGGCCAACTAGCACTGAGCAGTACTCCCTCAACACTGAGGAAACCACCTCCATGGTTGGCTAACTAGCACTGAGCAGTACTCCCTCAACACTGAGGGAACCACCTCCATGTTTGGCCAACTAGCACTGAGCAGTACCCCCTCAACACTGGCAAACCTTTCCCCTAGTGCATGTATTCACACACACACACACACAAAATCATCCTACCGCTGGTGCACCTTCCAGGGTGTGTCCATTCTACATTCACACAACCACATAAGACAGGGGCTCATCTTTTCCATCTCACACACACACACACACACACACACACCCAAACACACACCCAAACACACACCCAAACACACACCCAAACACACACACACACACACACACACACACACACACACACACAGAGAGAGGTAGAGGCAATGTGACAGGTCCATCTGTAATGCTGTAGTCTGGTTCCTTGGTTCATCCCATTAGGATGAGCAGGAGATCAGGAGATTCACACACAGACACTCCCAGCTGGAGGAAAGTCTATTACACAAGGTCCGTAAAGACTGGATGGACACGCAACACACACACGCTTGGATACCCCTGTGTGCCTATGCCCTTTGTGGACCACCCACACACACACCCCTGCTGTGCTCGCTCTGCTTGCATGTCCTGGATGCCAAAAACTTGCACTTGTTGCCATGGCAGCAGTGTGTGTGTGTGCGTGTGTGTGTGTGTGTGTGTGTAAAGGTCAGGGGTCGGGTGGGTGCCAGAGACAGAACGGGAGCAATGTCCTTGACGACTTCAATCGTTGTGACAACCCCCAGGAATGAGCTGTCATGTGACACCCCTTCCTCCGCTCCTGTTCCTGTCATTGAAAACACACACACACACACACACACACACACACACACACACACACACACACACACACAGCGTCAGCAGGAAAAACCCTTTGGAAACAATGTGTGGTATGTGTTGTGGAGCATTGGGACCTGAGGAGGGGGGCCTAGATGAGTCCTTACCCACCCTAAGGAGCACCAAACCAGGGCATAAAGAGATCACAGAGCCCTAAGGGCAGGTGAACGGATGGACAGACAGCCCATACATCCGTCAAATTGAGCTGTCAGAATTAGAAAGCAGTAAAGCAATATGGTTAAGTCATCCCTCCAGGTTGTCACTGTACCAAAATGAAACCCCAAGGGTTGTGGGTTCGATTCCCGGGGCCCACCCAAGCTTAAAATGTATGCATGAAGCAGAAATGCATTATTTAAATATTCAAACCCTTTGCTATGAGACTTGAAATTGAGCTCAGGTTCATCCTATTTCCATTGATCATCCTTGATATATTTGTACAACTTGACCTGTGGTAAATGTAATTGATTGGAGACAGGATTGTGTCAAGGCACAGATCTGGGGAAGGGTACAGCATTGATGGTCCCCAAGAACACAATGATGGCCTCCGTTCTTAAATGAAAGCAGTTTGGAACCACCAAGACTCTTCCTAGAGCTGGCAGCCCGGCCAGACTGAGCAATCGGGGGAGAAGGGCCTTGGTCACGGAGTTAACCAAGAACCCGATGGTCACTTTGACAGAGCTCCAGAGTTCATCTGTGGAGATGGGACAACCATTTTTACAATAGCCCACCAATCAGTCCTTTATGGTAGTGGCCAGACGGAAGCCACTCCTCAGTAAGTCCTCAGGTACATGACAGCCCGCCCGAGTTTTGCCAAAAGGCACCTAAAGGACTCTCAGACCATGAGAAACAAGGTTCTCTGTTCTGATGAAACCAAGATTGAACACTTTGGCCTGAATGCCAAGCGTCATGTCTGGAGGAAACCTGGCACCATCACTACGGTGAAGCATGGTGGTGGCAGCATCATGCTGTGGGGATGTTTTTCAGCAGCAGGACTGGGAGACTAGTCAGGATCGAGGGAAAGATGAACGGAGCAAAGTACAGAGAGATCCTTGATGAAAACCTGCTCCAGAGCGCTCATGACCTCAGACTGGGGCAAAGGTTCTCCTTCCAACAGGACAACGACCCTAAGCTCACAGCCAAGACAACGCAGGAGTGTCTTTGGGACAAGTCTCAATGTCCTTGAGTGACCCAGCCAGAGCCCGGACTTGAACCTGATCGAACATCTCTGGAGAGAGCTGAAAATAGCTGTGCAGCGATGCTCCCCATCCAACCTAACAGAGCTTTACAGGATCTACAGAGAAGAATGGGAGAAACTCCCCAAATACAGGTGTGTCAAGCTTGTAGCGTCAAACCCAAGAAGTCTTGAGGCTGTAATCACTGCTAAAGGTGCTTCAACACAGTACTGAGTAAAGAGTCTTATGTAAATGTGATATTTGTATTTTTATAAATTAGCAAAAATGTCTAAAAACCTGCTTTTGCTTTGTCATTGTGGGGTATTGTGTGTAGATTTACGAGGGGGGGGAATAAGGCTGTAACGTAAGAAAATGTGGAAAAAGTCAAGGGGTCTGAATACTTTATGAATGCAGTGTATGGGTCAGTCATATCAAACTGACAGCATCAAGACACCAACTCAGACTCTTTTAAATGTGACATTTAGCTGACGCTCTCATCCAAAGCAACGTAGTTATGTAACATTTTACATACAGGCTCTTCCCATAATGCAACCCACTAATCTGGCATTGCAATCGCCATGCTTTGAGCTACAAGACCGAAGCCTCGAATGTACTTCACACTGGACTCTATAGAGACCTCATTCAGACTTTAAAAAATGCTATCAATCAATCCATTTTTATAAAGCCCTTTCTACATCAGCAGTTGTCACAAAGTGCTTTACAGATCCCCAGCCTAAAACCCCAGAGAGCTTTACAGATCCCCAGCCTTAAACCCCAGAGAGTTTTACAGATCCCCAGCCTAAACCCCAGAGAGCTTTACAGATCCCCAGCCTAAAACCCCAGAGAGCTTTACAGATCCTCAGCCTAAAACCCCAGAGAGCTTTACAGATCCCCAGCCTAAAACCCCAGAGAGCTTTACAGACCCTCAGCCTAAAACCCCAGAGAGCTTTACAGATCCCCAGCCTAAAACCCCAGAGAGCTTTACAGATCCCCAGCCTAAAACCCCAGAGAGCTTTACAGATCCCCAGCCTAAAACCCCAGAGAGCTTTACAGATCCCCAGCCTAAAACCCCAGAGAGCTTTACAGATCCCCAGCCTAAAACCCCAGAGAGCAAGCAATGTCGAGGAAGAAGCACACACACACACTGTCTGATGTCACTGGTTAGGGCCCCTGATCGTCACTGGGACATGTTATATAACTAGAATGACATGGTTCATTTAGCTTTCTTACTCTGGAGTGCTCCACACACACACGCACAGACACACACACACACACACACACACACACACACACACACACACACACACACAGACAGACAGACAGACAGACAGACAGACAGACGGACACACAGACGGACACACAGACGGACACACAGAGACAGACACACACACAGACACACACACTTTTCCTTGCTCTCTCTCTGACTTTCCTCTCACCCTTTCTCATTTCTCTCTGCCTACCAAGTACACCCCCTTCATTTCTCTCTGCCTACCTAGTACAGCCCCCTTCATTTCTCTCTGCCTACCAAGTACATCCCCCTTCATTCCTCTCTGCCTACCAAGTACATCCCCCTTAATTTCTCTCTGCCTACCTAGTACATCCCCCTTAATTTCTCTCTGCCTACCAAGTACATCCCCCTTCATTTCTTCTTGCCTACCAAGTACATCCCCCTTCATCTGTCACTCAAACGACAAGCTGTCCCATCATCAAACATTATAATAATCATGACCCGTCTCATCATCAAACATTATAATAATCATGACCCGCCCCATCATCAAACATTATAATAATCATGACCCGTCTCATCCTCAAACATTATAATAATCATGACCCGCCCCATCATCAAACATTATAATAATCATGACCCGCCCCATCATCAAACATTATAATAATCATGACCCGCCCCATCCTCAAACATTATAATAATCATGACCCGCCCCATCATCAAACATTATAATAATCATGACCCGCCCCATCATCAAACATTATAATAATCATGACCCGTCTCATCCTCAAACATTATAATAATCATGACCCGTCCCATCATCAAACATTATAATAATCACGACCCGCCCCATCATCAAACATTATAATAATCATGACCCGTCTCATCCTCAAACATTATAATAATCATGACCCGTCTCATCCTCAAACATTATAATAATCATGACCCGTCTCATCATCAAACATTATAATAATCATGACCCGTCTCATCATCAAACATTATAATAATCATGACCCGTCCCATCATCAAACATTATAATAATCATGACCCGCCCCATCATCAAACATTATAATAATCATGACCCGCCCCATCATCAAACATTATAATAATCATGACCCGTCTCATCATCAAACATTATAATAATCATGACCCGCCCCATCATCAAACATTATAATAATCATGACCCGTCTCATCCTCAAACATTATAATAATCATGACCCGTCTCATCATCAAACATTATAATAATCATGACCCGCCACATCAAACATTATAATAATCATGACCCGTCTCATCATCAAACATTATAATAATCATGACCCGTCTCATCCTCAAACATTATAATAATCATGACCCGCCACATCAAACATTATAATAATCATGACCCGCCCCATCATCAAACATTATAATAATCATGACCCGTCTCATCATCAAACATTATAATAATCATGACCCGTCTCATCATCAAACATTATAATAATCTTGACCCGTCTCATCATCAAACATTATAATAATCATGACCCGCCCCATCATCAAACATTATAATAATCATGACCCGCCTCATCATCAAACATTATAATAATCATGACCCGTCTCATCATCAAACATTATAATAATCATGACCCGCCCCATCATCAAACATTATAATAATCATGACCCGCCCCATCATCAAACATTATAATAATCATGACCCGCCCCATCATCAAACATTATAATAATCATGACCCGTCTCATCATCAAACATTATAATAATCATGACCCGTCTCATCATCAAACATTATAATAATCATGACCCGTCTCATCCTCAAACATTATAATAATCATGACCCGCCCCATCATCAAACATTATAATAATCATGACCCGTCTCATCATCAAACATTATAATAATCATGACCCGTCTCATCATCAAACATTATAATAATCATGACCCGTCCCATCATCAAACATTATAATAATCATGACCCGCCCCATCATCAAACATTATAATAATCATGACCCGTCTCATCATCAAACATTATAATAATCATGACCCGCCCCATCATCAAACATTATAATAATCATGACCCGTCCCATCATCAAACATTATAATAATCATGACCCGTCCCATCAAACATTATAATAATCATGACCCGTCTCATCATCAAACATTATAATAATCATGACCCGTCTCATCCTCAAACATTATAATAATCATGACCCGTCTCATCCTCAAACATTATAATAATCATGACCCGTCCCATCAAACATTATAATAATCATGACCCGCCCCATCATCAAACATTATAATAATCATGACCCGTCTCATCCTCAAACATTATAATAATCATGACCCGTCTCATCCTCAAACATTATAATAATCATGACCCGTCTCATCCTCAAACATTATAATAATCATGACCCGTCTCATCCTCAAACATTATAATAATCATGACCCGCCCCATCATCAAACATTATAATAATCATGACCCGTCTCATCAAACATTATAATAATCATGACCCGCCACATCCTCAAACATTATAATAATCATGACCCACCCCATCATCAAACATTATAATAATCATGACCCGCCCCATCATCAAACATTATAATAATCATGACCCGTCCCATCAAACATTATAATAATCATGACCCGCCCCATCATCAAACATTATAATAATCATGACCCTTCCCATCATCAAACATTATAATAATCATGACCCGCCCCATCATCAAACATTATAATAATCATGACCCGTCTCATCATCAAACATTATAATAATCATGGCCCGCCCCATCATCAAACATTATAATAATCATGACCCGTTTCATCATCAAACATTATAATAATCATGACCCGTCTCATCCTCAAACATTATAATAATCATGACCCGCCCCATCATCAAACATTATAATAATCATGACCCGTCTCATCCTCAAACATTATAATAATCATGACCCGTCTCATCCTCAAACATTATAATAATCATGACCCGTCTCATCCTCAAACATTATAATAATCATGACCCGTCCCATCAAACATTATAATAATCATGACCCGCCCCATCATCAAACATTATAATAATCATGACCCGTCTCATCATCAAACATTATAATAATCATGACCCGCCCCATCATCAAACATTATAATAATCATGACCCGCCCCATCATCAAACATTATAATAATCATGACCCGTCTCATCCTCAAACATTATAATAATCATGACCCGTCTCATCATCAAACATTATAATAATCATGACCCGCCACATCAAACATTATAATAATCATGGCCCGTCTCATCATCAAACATTATAATAATCATGACCCGTCTCATCCTCAAACATTATAATAATCATGACCCGCCACATCAAACATTATAATAATCATGACCCGCCCCATCATCAAACATTATAATAATCATGACCCGTCTCATCATCAAACATTATAATAATCATGACCCGTCTCATCATCAAACATTATAATAATCTTGACCCGTCTCATCATCAAACATTATAATAATCATGACCCGCCCCATCATCAAACATTATAATAATCATGACCCGCCTCATCATCAAACATTATAATAATCATGACCCGTCTCATCATCAAACATTATAATAATCATGACCCGCCCCATCATCAAACATTATAATAATCATGACCCGCCCCATCATCAAACATTATAATAATCATGACCCGCCCCATCATCAAACATTATAATAATCATGACCCGTCTCATCATCAAACATTATAATAATCATGACCCGTCTCATCATCAAACATTATAATAATCATGACCCGTCTCATCCTCAAACATTATAATAATCATGACCCGCCCCATCATCAAACATTATAATAATCATGACCCGTCTCATCATCAAACATTATAATAATCATGACCCGTCTCATCATCAAACATTATAATAATCATGACCCGTCCCATCATCAAACATTATAATAATCATGACCCGCCCCATCATCAAACATTATAATAATCATGACCCGTCTCATCATCAAACATTATAATAATCATGACCCGCCCCATCATCAAACATTATAATAATCATGACCCGTCCCATCATCAAACATTATAATAATCATGACCCGTCCCATCAAACATTATAATAATCATGACCCGTCTCATCATCAAACATTATAATAATCATGACCCGTCTCATCCTCAAACATTATAATAATCATGACCCGTCTCATCCTCAAACATTATAATAATCATGACCCGTCCCATCAAACATTATAATAATCATGACCCGCCCCATCATCAAACATTATAATAATCATGACCCGCCTCATCCTCAAACATTATAATAATCATGACCCGTCTCATCCTCAAACATTATAATAATCATGACCCGTCTCATCCTCAAACATTATAATAATCATGACCCGTCTCATCCTCAAACATTATAATAATCATGACCCGCCCCATCATCAAACATTATAATAATCATGACCCGTCTCATCAAACATTATAATAATCATGACCCGCCACATCCTCAAACATTATAATAATCATGACCCACCCCATCATCAAACATTATAATAATCATGACCCGCCCCATCATCAAACATTATAATAATCATGACCCGTCCCATCAAACATTATAATAATCATGACCCGCCCCATCATCAAACATTATAATAATCATGACCCTTCCCATCATCAAACATTATAATAATCATGACCCGCCCCATCATCAAACATTATAATAATCATGACCCGTCTCATCATCAAACATTATAATAATCATGGCCCGCCCCATCATCAAACATTATAATAATCATGACCCGTCTCATCCTCAAACATTATAATAATCATGACCCGTCTCATCAAACATTATAATAATCATGACCCGTCTCATCCTCAAACATTATAATAATCATGACCCGTCTCATCATCAAACATTATAATAATCATGACCCGCCCCATCATCAAACATTATAATAATCATGACCCGTCTCATCATCAAACATTATAATAATCATGACCCGTCTCATCCTCAAACATTATAATAATCATGACCCGTCTCATCCTCAAACATTATAATAATCATGACCCGTCTCATCAAACATTATAATAATCATGACCCGTCTCATCCTCAAACATTATAATAATCATGACCCGTCCCATCATCAAACATTATAATAATCATGACCCGTCTCATCATCAAACATTATAATAATCATGACCCGCCCCATCATCAAACATTATAATAATCATGACCCGTCTCATCCTCAAACATTATAATAATCATGACCCGTCTCATCCTCAAACATTATAATAATCATGACCCGCCACATCATCAAACATTATAATAATCATGACCCGCCCCATCATCAAACATAATAATCATGACCCGTCTCATCCTCAAACATTATAATAATCATGACCCGTCTCATCCTCAAACATTATAATAATCATGACCCGCCCCATCATCAAACATTATAATAATCATGACCCGTCTCATCCTCAAACATTATAATAATCATGACCCGTCCCATCATCAAACATTATAATAATCATGACCCGTCTCATCCTCAAACATTATAATAATCATGACCCGTCTCATCCTCAAACATTATAATAATCATGACCCGCCACATCATCAAACATTATAATAATCATGACCCGCCCCATCATCAAACATAATAATCATGACCCGTCTCATCCTCAAACATTATAATAATCATGACCCGTCTCATCCTCAAACATTATAATAATCATGACCCGCCCCATCATCAAACATTATAATAATCATGACCCGTCTCATCCTCAAACATTATAATAATCATGACCCGCCCCATCATCAAACATTATAATAATCATGACCCGTCTCATCCTCAAACATTATAATAATCATGACCCGCCACATCATCAAACATTATAATAATCATGACCCGCCCCATCATCAAACATAATAATCATGACCCGTCTCATCCTCAAACATTATAATAATCATGACCCGTCTCATCCTCAAACATTATAATAATCATGACCCGTCTCATCCTCAAACATTATAATAATCATGACCCGTCTCATCCTCAAACATTATAATAATCATGACCCGCCCCATCATCAAACATTATAATAATCATGACCCTTCCCATCCCATTGTTTCGATAAAGTACATCTTTATGTCCAAATACCTCCTCTTTGTTTGCGTGTTTAGTTCACTAATCCAAATGCACAAAGCGTGGGCACTAAGTCCAGACAAAAAGTCTAATAAAGTTCGTAGAAACATGTCAAACAATGTATATAATCAATTTTTGGGATGTTTTTATCAAACATCTTCAATAATATTCCAACCAGACAATTCCTTTGTCATTAGAAAGGAAAGGGAACGGAGCTCGCGCGATAAACAACTCATGTCTTTCAGCTGAGCCACTTACTCTGAGTGGTCTTATTCTCTCCCCCTTTTACAATAGAAGCCTGAAACAACTTTCTAAAGACTGTTGACATCTAGTGGAAACCTTAGGAAGTGCAATCTGACCCTATTTACACTGGATATAGGATAGGCAATCTCTTGAAAAACTACAAACCTCAGATTTCCCACTTCCTGGTTGGATTTTTCTCAGGTTTTCGCCTGCCATATGAGTTCTGTTATACACACAGACATCATTCCAGCAATTTTAGACACTTCAGAGTGTTTTCTATCCAAATCCACTACTAATATGCATATCATAGCTTCTGGGCCTGAGTAGCAGGTAGTTTACTCTGGGCACTCTTTTAATCAGGATGTGAAAATACTGCCCCCTAAACAATTGTAAGGCAATGCTACCAAATACTAATTCAGTGTATGTAAACTTCTACAGAGCAGGGTCAGTCAGTCAGAAGAGAGAAGCTGTAGCTGTACAGGCTACAGAGCAGGGTCAGTCAGTCAGAGGAGAGAAGCTGTAGCTGTACAGCCTACAGAGCAGGGTCAGTCAGTCAGAAGAGAGAAGCTGTAGCTGTACAGCCTACAGAGCAGGGTCAGTCAGTCAGAGGAGAGAAGCTGTAGCTGTACAGCCTACAGAGCAGGGTCAGTCAGTCAGAGGAGAGAAGCTGTAGCTGTACAGGCTACAGAGCAGGGTCAGTCAGTCAGAGGAGAGAAGCTGTAGCTGTACAGGCTACAGAGCAGGGTCAGTCAGTCAGAGGAGAGGAGCTGTAGCTGTACAGGCTACTGAGCAGGGTCAGTCAGTCAGAGGAGAGAAGCTGTAGCTGTACAGCCTACAGAGCCAGCAAAGCAGCAGACCAGCCAACCCCCTGGTGTTCACTAATCACTGCTGGTAGACTTTGTTCAGCTCACTGCAGTCAGCCTGGTCTTCCATTCCCATTCCTCTTTACCTCTCTGTTTACCTCTCTGTTTACCTCTCTGTTTACCCTCTGTTTACCCCTCTGTTTACCCCTCTGTTTACCTCTCTGTTTAACTCTCTGTTTACCCCTCTGTTTTCCTCTCTGTTTACCTCTCTGTTTACCTCTCTGTTTACCCCTCTGTTTACCTCTCTGTTTACCTCTCTGTTTACCTCTCTGTTTACCTCTCTGTTTACCCCTCTGTTTACCCCTCTGTTTACCCTCTGTTTACTTTCTGTTTACCCTCGGTTTACTTTCTACCTGCTTGTTTCTGTTTTACCTCTCTGTTTACCTCTGTTTTACGTCTTTGTTTACCCCTCTGTTTACCTCTCTGTTTACCTCTCTGTTTACCCCTCTGTTTACCCTCCGTTTACCTCAGTTTACCTCTCTGTTTACCCCTCTGTTTACCCCTCTGTTTACCTCTCTGTTTACCCTCTGTTTACTTTCTGTTTACCCTCTGTTTACTTTCTACCTGCTTGTTTCTGTTTACCTCTCTGTTTACCTCTGTTTTACCTCTCCGTTTACCTCTCTGTTTACCTCTGTTTTACCTCTCTGTTTACCCTCTGTTTACTTTCTGTTTAACTCTGTTTACCTCTCTGTAAACCTTCTGTTTACCTCTGTTTTACCTCTCTGTTTACCTCTCTGTTTACCTCTGTTTTACCTCTCTGTTTACCTCTGTTTTACCTCTGTTTACCTCTCTGTTTACCCCCTGTTTACCTCTCTGTTTACCCCTCTGTTTACCTCTCTGTTTACCTCTCTGTTTACCCCTCTTTTAACCTCTCTGTTTACCCCCTGTTTACCTCTCTGTTTACCCCTCTGTTTACCTCTCTGTTTACCTCTCTGTTTACCCCTCTTTTTACCTCTCTGTTTACCCCCTGTTTACCTCTCTGTTTACCTCTCTGTTTTACCTCTGTTTACCTCTCTGTTTACCCCCTGTTTACCCCTCTGTTTACCTCTCTGTTTACCTCTCTGTTTACCTCTGTTTTACCTCTCTGTTTACCTCTGTTTTACCTCTGTTTACCTCTCTGTTTACCCCCTGTTTACCTCTCTGTTTACCCCTCTGTTTACCCCTCTGTTTACCTCTCTGTTTACCTCTCTGTTTACCCCTCTTTTTACCTCTCTGTTTACCCCCTGTTTACCTCTCTGTTTACCCCTCTGTTTACCTCTCTGTTTACCTCTCTGTTTACCCCTCTTTTTACCTCTCTGTTTACCCCCTGTTTACCTCTCTGTTTACCTCTGTTTTACCTCTCTGTTTACCTCTCTGTTTTACCTCTGTTTACCTCTCTGTTTACCCCCTGTTTACCTCTCTGTTTACCCCTCTGTTTACCTCTCTGTTTACCCCTCTGTTTACCTCTCTGTTTACCTCTCTGTTTACCCCTCTTTTTACCTCTCTGTTTACCCCTCTGTTTACCTCTCTGTTTACCTCTCTGTTTACCTCTCTGTCACACAACCTCTTGCTCTCTCTCTCTTTCTCCCTCTCACACAGACACTTTGTCTCTCTCTTTCACTGTCTACCCCACCAACCTCCATTGCCCCAGGAGGGGAGGCCTAGCTTAATTGATAAACAGGGCCTCGTTCCCAGAGCATTCGTAGCGTTCAGATCGTCGCTAGTTTTCTTACAATGTATCTTTAGTAGCCGAGGTCCCTGAGCCTTCATTGGAATCACATATCTCCTCTTAACATAGAATCAAAATGTTTAGGTCATCTGTCTTACTGTGACTGACGATAACTTCAGAACGAAGTTGACTACAAAGTCAAGTATTTGCAAGAAAATGATGCTTTAAATGAGAACTGAGATGACTGCATTAAAAGATGCATAGGCTATATGGACCCATATAGGCTTTTACAATCATATTGAAATCAATTTCATGTTCAATCAATTGAGTTATATTTTGCGACCAGGCTACTGTCTGTCATTTTTTGCCTCAATGTGGTTCATGATGTGTGACAAGATGTGACCAATGATGTGCCCAGTATGTGATTTAGTGCATTATTATTGGTTAAGCACAATAAGCCACCTCTAAAGCCTATTTGCAGCCATAAGTGGTAATATCTCTCTAGGAGCTGATCCGTCGTCAGTATTTCAGAATCATTTGAATGTTAAGGTACGATTTGAGTGGAGAAGGCTGATCCGAGAACAGCACTGCTTCTCTTTCTATCCTATCCGTGTTGACACATTATCTAACGACGCAGCGTGAACTTTCTCTCTACCTGCTTGTCTGGTAAGTAATGATACATCTAGTATGATCATCATAATGCTGAAAAGATACTTCAGGCCCTGTGTCTACCTCCCCAGTCAGGTGAACTCGTGGATACTGTACTGCTGTGTGCTGTTTGAAGGAAGCTGCTTGCAAAAGTACCTTCATACTGGACACAGAGACAAATGGTATCCACAAGTTCATCTGACTCTGGGGAGGAAGATAAAAGGGCCTCATTGCCAAAATCCTGAAGTACCCCTTTAAGTTACATCACAGCTGGGAAACGAGGCCTAGATGTTTAGATGATCCCTTTAAGTTACATCACAGCTGGGAAACTAGGCCTAGATGTTTAGATGATCCCTTTAAGTTACATCACAGCTGGGAAACGAGGCCTAGATGTTTAGATGATCCGTCACGGGGAGGCCTCCCCTGCCTGTAATGAAGCCATCAATCATGCTGCATCAGTATGGTGCAGGCAAACGTGTGTGTGTGAGACAACTTTTTGGCTAAAGTGTGTTTCAATGATTATTTAAAGAACTTTAGGTGTGTGTGTGTTTAATTACTGTCTGACATAGAGCTAGTGAAGAACACTACCCCCACTACTTCCTGTTGTGTTGTCAGACATAGCTAGTGAAGAACACTACCCCCACTACTTCCTGTTGTGTTGTCAGACAGAGCTAGTGAAGGACACTACCCCCACTACTTCCTGTTGTGTTGTCAGACATAGAGCTAGTGGAAAAACACTACCCCCACTACTTCCTGTTGTGTTGTCAGACATAGAGCTAGTGAAGAACACTACCCCACTACTTCCTGTTGTGTTGTCAGACATAGAGCTAGTGAAGAACACTACCCCCACTACTTCCTGTTGTGTTGTCAGACAGAGCTAGTGAAGAACACTACCCCCACTACTTCCTGTTGTGTTGTCAGACATAGAGCTAGTGAAGAACACTACCCCCACTACTTCCTGTTGTGTTGTCAGACATAGAGCTAGTGAAGAACACTACCCCCACTACTTCCTGTTGTGTTGTCAGACAGAGCTAGTGAAGAACACTACCCCCACTACTTCCTGTTGTGTTGTCAGACATAGAGCTAGTGAAGAACACTACCCCCACTATTTCCTGTTGTTGTCAGACAGAGCTAGTGAAGAACACTACCCCCACTACTTCCTGTTGTGTTGTCAGACATAGAGCTAGTGAAGAACACTACCCCCACTACTTCCTGTTGTGTTGTCAGACATAGAGCTAGTGAAGAACACTACCCCCACTACTTCTTGTTGTGTTGTCAGACAGAGCTAGTGAAGAACACTACCCCCACTACTTCCTGTTGTGTTGTCAGACATAGAGCTAGTGAAGAACACTACCCCCACTACTTCCTGTTGTGTTGTCAGACAGAGCTAGTGAAGAACACTACCCCCACTACTTCCTGTTGTGTTGTCAGACATAGAGCTAGTGAAGAACACTACCCCCACTACTTCCTGTTGTGTTGTCAGACATAGAGCTAGTGAAGAACACTACCCCCACTACTTCTTGTTGTGTTGTCAGACAGAGCTAGTGAAGAACACTACCCCCACTACTTCCTGTTGTGTTGTCAGACATAGAGCTAGTGAAGAACACTACCCCCACTACTTCCTGTTGTGTTGTCAGACAGAGCTAGTGAAGAACACTACCCCCACTACTTCCTGTTGTGTTGTCAGACAGAGCTAGTGAAGAACACTACCCCCACTACTTCCTGTTGTGTTGTCAGACATAGAGCTAGTGAAGGACACGCATGTTTCTAATCAATTTATGGTGATGTCATTGATAAATACTTCCCTCTTGTCTTCAGGCCAACATGACGGTGTGGTTTATGACTGCTCACGTTTCCATGGCGTTGCGTTGATTAGGCTTTACTGATCAGGAAATTGACGATTCTCTCCTCTCCTAGGTTGTGGTAACAGCTCTATGAGCAGTGACATGTACGATGCTGGCTACCACTCCATCACCAACATAGACTACTCCTCTGTGTGCATCGACACCATGACTGCCAGGCATGATGCCACATGCCCGGGCATGACCTGGCACCAGATGGACGCGCGGCAGCTTCCCTTCACGGACGCCTCATACGACGTGGTCCTGGAGAAGGGCACACTGGACGCCATGCTGGTGGAAGAGAAGGACCCCTGGAAGGTGTCCTCGGAGACTGCATGTCTCATTGACCAGGTACTCAGGGAGGTAAGAAGCAGTATACACGTGCACGTGCACACACAGACACACACTCTTGTTTGTTTTTAGCAGAGACCTGAATGATTGGCCTGTCTGTTCAGACAGCAGGCGAATTAAAGGAGGATGAAACAGAGGACTGGTGGACAGATGGGAAGATGGTCTCTCTCTCCTCTTTTAGAAAAACTCCATCTGAACTCAGTCACAGGGCCTGTTTCCAACTGCCTATGTTATAATGCTGCAGTCTCTTCCACTCCCTTTCTTACCTCTCTCCCTCAATCCACTATTTCATTCCTCCTCTCTCTACCACTCGTACCTCCTCTGTCACTCTGTCTCTCACCTCCTCCCTCACCTCCTCTCTCACTCTCTCACTCTGTCTCTCACCGCCCTCCCTCACTCCACTATTTCATTCCTCCTCTCTCTACCACCCGTACCTCCTCTGTCACTCTGTCTCTCACCTCCTCCCTCACCTCCTCTCTCACTCTGTCTCTCACCGCCCTCCCTCACTCCACTATTTCATTCCTCCTCTCTCTACCACCCTCACCTCCTCTCTCACTCTGTCTCTCACCGCCCTCCCTCACTACACCATTTCATTCCTCCTCTCTCTACCACCCTCACCTCCTCTCTCACCTCCTCCCTCACCTGCTCTCACGCTCTCTCACCTCCTCCCTCACCTCCTCTCTCACTCTGTCTCTCACCTCCTCCATCACCTCCTCCCTCACCTGCTCTCTCACTCTCTCTCATCTCCTCTCTCACCTCCTCTCACCTCCTCTCAGTCTGTCTCCTTATGTCTGTCTCCTCCTGTCTGTCTCCTCCTGTCTGTCTCTTCCTGTCTGTCTCTTCATGTCTGTTTCCTCCTGTCTGTCTCTTCCTCTTCCTGTCTGTCTGTTCCGGTTTGTCTCTTCCTGTTGGTCTCTTCCTGTTTGTCTCTTCTGGTCCGTCTCTTCCTGTTTGTCTCTTCCGGGCTGTCTCTTCCTGTTTGTCTCTTCCTGTTTGTCTCTTCCGGTCTGTCTTCCGGTCTATCTCTTCCGGTCTGTCTCTTCCGGTCTGTCTCTTCCTGTCTGTCTCTTCCCGTCTGTCTCTTCCTGTTTGTCTCTTCCCGTCTGTCTCTTCCTGTTTGCCTCTTCCTGTCTGTCTCTTCTTGTTTGCCTCTTCCGGGCTGTCTCTTCCTGTCTTGTCTCTTCCCGTCTGTCTCTTCCCGTCTGTCTCTTCCGGTCTGTCTCTTCCGGTCTGTCTCTTCCAGTCTGTCTCTTTCTGTTTGTCTCTTCCGGTCTGTCTCTTCCTGTTTGTCTCTTCCTGTTTTGTTTTTCTTCACCCCACTACATCTCCCATCCCTCTGCAGAAGCACATCTGTCAGGATTCAACCCAAATGTGTGTGTGTGTGTGCTTATGAGAGCTTGGTAATGAGTGTGTGCGTGCGTGCGTGCTGTGTGTGTGTGTGTTTTATTGTATATATACATGTAGGTGGGAGTATGTTTGGGTGGCTGTATATAATCTTCTTTGATCATAGTGGAACACAAACACCCCTCTCAAAAAGAGGAAGGGCGGGGGGAGGGGATGCGAGAGAAAGGGAGGGAGTGAAAGATTTAGGGAGAGAGGTGGACATTGTCAAATAGGGGAGACAGGTACCAGAATTGGAAGAGTGAAACTATGTGACAGAGGAGGATGCAGACAGAGAGAAAGAGCGAGAAAGGGAGAGAACGAGAGAGAACGAGTGAGAAAGAGAGCGAGTGGGAGACAGAAACCAAAACTGACAGAAAGCTAATGAGCAGTGCGCCAGTGTGATAGGGAGGTAGAGAGTGAGGGAGGGAGGAAGGTAGCGAACGAGGGAGGGAGGTAGTGAGGGAGGGAAGGAGGTAGAGAGTGAGGGAGGGAGAAAGGTAGCGAGGGAGGGAAGGAGGGAGGGAGGTAGCGAGGGAAGGAGGTAGAGAGTGAGGGAGGGAGGAAGGTAGCGAACGAGGGAAGGAGGTAGTGAGGGAGGGAGGGAAGGAGGTAGAGAGTGAGGGAGGGAGGAAGGTAGCGAACGAGGGAGGTAGCGAGGGAGGGAAGGAGGTAGAGAGGGAAGGAGGGGGAGTCTGTTATGTGAATGTTTCATCATAAAAGCAAAAAGAATATTAAAGCAAGTGGTTGAAAAAATAGGAAAACTCATAAAATGGCGTCAGCAGAGGGCGGGCAAAACAGAGTAGACTGTAGTAACACAGGAGACATTTAAACAGTAGACTGTAGTAACACAGGAGACATTTAAACAGTAGACTGTAGTAACACAGGAGACATTTAAACAGTAGACTGTAGTAACACAGGAGAGAGTTAAACAGTAGACTGTAGTAACACAGGAGACATTTAAACAGTAGACTGTAGTAACACAGGAGACATTTAAACAGTAGACTGTAGTAACACAGGAGACATTTAAACAGTAGACTGTAGTAACACAGGAGACATTTAAACAGTAGACTGTAGTAACACAGGAGACATTTAAACAGTAGACTGTAGTAACACAGGAGACATTTAAACAGTAGACTGTAGTAACACAGGAGACATTTAAACAGTAGACTGTAGTAACACAGGAGACATTTAAACAGTAGACTGTAGTAACACAGGAGACATTTTAAACAGTAGACTGTAGTAACACAGGAGACATTTAAACAGTAGACTGTAGTAACACAGGAGACATTTTAAACAGTAGACTGTAGTAACACAGGAGACATTTAAACAGTAGACTGTAGTAACACAGGAGAGAGTTATACAGTAGACTGTAGTAACACAGGAGACATTTAAACAGTAGACTGTAGTAACACAGGAGACATTTAAACAGTAGACTGTAGTAACACAGGAGAGAGTTATACAGTAGACTGTAGTAACACAGGAGAGAGTTAAACAGTAGACTGTAGCAACACAGCAGAGAGTTAAACAGTAGACTGTAGTAACACAGGAGAGAGTTATACAGTAGACTGTAGTAACACAGCAGAGAGTTAAACAGTAGACTGTAGTAACACAGGAGAGAGTTATACAGTAGACTGTAGTAACACAGGAGAGAGTTATACAGTAGACTGTAGTAACACAGGAGAGAGTTATACAGTAGACTGTAGTAACACAGGAGAGAGTTATACAGTAGACTGTAGTAACACAGGAGAGAGTTAAACAGTAGACTGTAGCAACACAGCAGAGAGTTAAACAGTAGACTGTAGTAACACAGGAGAGAGTTATACAGTAGACTGTAGTAACACAGGAGAGAGTTAAACAGTAGACTGTAGCAACACAGCAGAGAGTTAAACAGTAGACTGTAGTAACACAGGAGACATTTAAACAGTAGACTGTAGCAACACAGCAGAGTTAAACAGTAGACTGTAGTAACACAGGAGACATTTAAACAGTAAACTGTAGTAACACAGGAGAGAGTTATACAGTAGACTGTAGTAACACAGGAGACATTTAAACAGTAGACTGTAGTAACACAGGAGAGAGTTATACAGTAGACTGTAGTAACACAGGAGACATTTAAACAGTAGACTGTAGTAACACAGGAGACATTTAAACAGTAGACTGTAGCAACACAGGAGAGAGTTAAACAGTAGACTGTAGTAACACAGGAGACATTTAAACAGTAGACTGTAGTAACACAGGAGACATTTTAAACAGTAGACTGTAGTAACACAGGAGACATTTAAACAGTAGACTGTAGTAACACAGGAGAGAGTTAAACAGTAGACTGTAGTAACACAGGAGAGAGTTAAACAGTAGACTGTAGTAACACAGGAGACATTTAAACAGTAGACTGTAGTAACACAGGAGACATTTAAACAGTAGACTGTAGTAACACAGGAGACATTTAAACAGTAGACTGTAGTAACACAGGAGACATTTAAACAGTAGACTGTAGTAACACAGGAGAGAGTTAAACAGTAGACTGTAGTAACACAGGATACATTTAAACAGTAGACTGTAGTAACACAGGAGACATTTAAACAGTAGACTGTAGTAACACAGGAGAGAGTTAAACAGTAGACTGTAGTAACACAGGAGACATTTAAACTGTAGACTGTAGTAACACAGGAGACATTTAAACAGTAGACTGTAGTAACACAGGAGACATTTAAACAGTAGACTGTAGTAACACAGGAGATTTAAACAGTAGACTGTAGTAACACAGGAGAGAGAGTTAAACAGTAGACTGTAGTAACACAGGAGAGAGTTATACAGTAGACTGTAGTAACACAGGAGAGAGTTAAACAGTAGACTGTAGTAACACAGGAGACATTTAAACAGTAGACTGTAGTAACACAGGAGAGAGAGTTAAACAGTAGACTGTAGTAACACAGGAGAGAGTTATACAGTAGACTCTAGTAACACAGGAGAGAGTTAAACAGTAGACTGTAGTAACACAGGATACATTTAAACAGTAGACCGTAGTAACACAGGAGACATTTAAACTGTAGACTGTAGTAACACAGGAGACATTTAAACAGTAGACTGTAGTAACACAGGAGACATTTAAACAGTAGACTGTAGTAACACAGGAGAGAGTTATACAGTAGACTGTAGTAACACAGGAGACATTTAAACAGTAGACTGTAGTAACACAGGAGACATTTAAACAGTAAACTGTAGTAACACAGGAGAGAGTTATACAGTAGACTGTAGTAACACAGGAGAGAGTTAAACAGTAGACTGTAGTAACACAGGAGAGAGTTATACAGTAGACTGTAGCAACACAGCAGAGAGTTAAACAGTAGACTCTAGTAACACAGGAGAGAGTTAAACAGTAGACTGTAGTAACACAGGAGACATTTAAACAGTAGACTGTAGTAACACAGGAGACATTTAAACAGTAGACTGTAGTAACACAGGAGAGAGTTATACAGTAGACTGTAGTAACACAGGAGACATTTAAACAGTAAACTGTAGTAACACAGGAGACATTTAAACAGTAGACTGTGGTAACACAGGAGAGAGTTATACAGTAGACTGTAGTAACACAGGAGAGAGTTAAACAGTAGACTGTAGTAACACAGGAGAGAGTTAAACAGTAGACTGTAGCAACACAGCAGAGAGTTAAACAGTAGACTGTAGTAACACAGCAGAGAGTTAAACAGTAGACTGTAGCAACACAGGAGAGAGTTATACAGTAGACTGTAGTAACACAGGAGAGAGTTAAACAGTAGACTGTAGTAACACAGCAGAGAGTTAAACAGTAGACTGTAGTAACACAGCAGAGAGTTAAACAGTAGACTGTACCAACACAGGAGAGAGTTATACAGTAGACTGTAGTAACACAGGAGAGAGTTAAACAGTAGACTGTAGTAACACAGGAGAGAGTTATACAGTAGACTGTAGCAACAAAGCAGAGAGTTAAACAGTAGACTGTAGTAACACAGGAGAGAGTTAAACAGTAGACTGTAGTAACACAGGAGACATTTAAACAGTAGACTGTAGTAACACAGGAGACATTTAAACAGTAGACTGTAGTAACACAGGAGAGAGTTATACAGTAGACTGTAGTAACACAGGAGACATTTAAACAGTAGACTGTAGTAACACAGGAGACATTTAAACAGTAGACTGTAGTAACACAGGAGAGAGTTATACAGTAGACTGTAGTAACACAGGAGAGAGTTAAACAGTAGACTGTAGTAACACAGGAGAGAGTTAAACAGTAGACTGTAGCAACACAGCAGAGAGTTAAACAGTAGACTGTAGCAACACAGCAGAGAGTTAGACAGTAGACTGTAGTAACACAGCAGAGAGTTAAACAGTAGACTGTAGCAACACAGGAGAGAGTTATACAGTAGACTGTAGTAACACAGGAGAGAGTTAAACAGTAGACTGTAGCAACACAGCAGAGAGTTAAACAGTAGACTGTAGTAACACAGCAGAGAGTTAAACAGTAGACTGTAGCAACACAGGAGAGAGTTATACAGTAGACTGTAGTAACACAGGAGAGAGTTAAACAGTAGACTGTAGTAACACAGGAGAGAGTTAAACAGTAGACTGTAGCAATACAGCAGAGAGTTATACAGTAGACTGTAGTAACACAGGAGAGAGTTAAACCGTAGACTGTAGTAACACAGGAGAGAGTTAAACAGTAGACTGTAGTAACACAGGAGAGAGTTAAACAGTAGACTGTAGTAACACAGGAGAGAGTTAAACAGTAGACTGTAGTAACACAGGAGAGAGTTAAACAGTAGACTGTAGCAACACAGGAGAGAGTTATACAGTAGACTGTAGTAACACAGGAGAGAGTTAAACAGTAGACTGTAGTAACACAGGAGAGAGTTAAACAGTAGACTGTAGTAACACAGGAGAGAGTTAAACAGTAGACTGTAGCAATACAGCAGAGAGTTATACAGTAGACTGTAGTAACACAGGAGAGAGTTAAACCGTAGACTGTAGTAACACAGGAGAGAGTTAAACAGTGGACTGTAGTAACACAGAAGAGAGAATTCACCAAAACGTATTGGTTGAGTACACAATGTCTACACACTCAATGTACACACACTCAATGTACACACACACACACACACACACACACACACACACACACACACACACACACACACACACACACACACACATATGCACACTCACATATACACACACTCACATATGCATGATGCAACACTTTTTCACTTCTACAGTATATCACTGTCTCTCACTCTCACACTTTTTCTCTCTCTCACTCTATCTCACACTCTTACACTCACTCACTCACTCACTCACTCACTCACTCACTCACTCACTCACTCAGAGCAGAGAGATGCAGTGGCGTGCTGAGGTGTGAACGCCTGACATGCTCTATGAATCACTCTCTGTTGCTATGGCAACCCTTTGGTGGGATATCCGCTATGACTAACACTTTTCATGGCTAACCTTTAGTCCACTTTAAGGTGTGCCACGGCAGGGACCGTGTCTTAAGTCCACTTAAAAGTGCAACAGAATAGTGAGGACAGACTGTCTTTAGTTTGGGTTTAAAATGTCAAATCAAGTGTTGCAACATATCTGATCATTGAACGGGGAGGAGGAGTCATAGGCAGAATGAAGGAGAATAGTCGATGAGAATTAGATGCTGGGAGGGAGAAGAGGACAACTGACTCTATGGGATTATTACCTCATAGTGTCACATGATCTCTCCCCTCCCCTTTGGAGAGTCTGACGTGGTGATGTCATACTGAACCAGTGAACCATTGAGGGATTGACCTATAGAGTATCAGCTGTCTCTAACACACACACACACACACACACTCTAAACCATCTTTAAATTAGTTTCACACACCAGCCCCCTCTGCCAGTGATTAAGCGGATTGGAGTAATTCACTTTGTCTTTGCACTCTGTGTCCACACCAAAAAAAATCTACATAAATATGGGTTGTATTTACAAGTGTTTTTGTTCTTCACATGTTGCCCTTTCATTGTGGCAAAAGGCCACACTTCTTGCTGCTGTGATGACACGCTGTGGTATTTCACCCTATAGATATGGGATTTGTTATCGAATTCTTTGTGGGTTTGTGTAATCTGAGGGAAATATGTATCTCTAATATGGTCATACATTTGGCAGGAGGTTAGGAAGTGCAGCTCAGTTTCCACCTCATTTTGTGGGCAGTGTGCACATAGCCTGTCTTCTCTTGAGAGCCATGTCTGCCTACGGCGAGCTTTCTCAATAGCAAGGCTATGCTCACTGAGTCTGTACATAGTCAAAGCTTTCCTTAAGTTTGGGTCAGTCACAGTGGTCAGGTATTCTGCCACTGTGTACTCTCTGTTTAGGGCCAAATAGTATTCTAGTTTGCTCTGTTTTTTTGTTAATTCTTTCCAATGTGCCAAGTAATTATATTTTTGTTTTTTCATGATTTGGTTGGGTCTAATTGTGCTGCTGTCCTGGGGCTCTGTGGGGTGTGTTTGTGTTTGTGAACAGAGCCCCAGGGCCAGCTTGCTTAGGGGACTCTTCTCTCGCTGTCGCTCTCACTCTTGTCCTCTCTCTCTCATTGTCTCTCTCTCTCATTGTCTGTCTCTCTCATTGTCCCTCTCTCTCATTCCCTAGTTATCTCTCTCATTCACTCTCTCTCATTCTCTTTCTCTCTCTCTCCCTCTCTCTCTCTCTCTCTCTCTCTCTCTCTCATTCTCTCTCTCATTCTCTCTCTCTCATTCTCTCTCTCTCATTCTCTCTCATTCTCTCTCTCTCATTCTCTCTCACTCGCTCTCTCTCATTCTCACTCGTTCTCTTGCTTGCTCTCTCTCTCGTTCTCTCGCTTGCTCTCTCTCGTTCTCTCGCTTGCTCTCTCATTCTCTCTTGTTCTCTATCATTCGTTCTCTCATTATCTCTAGTTCTCTTTCTCATTCAATCTCTCTTGTTGTCTCTCCCTCTCGTTCTTTCATTCTCTTCTATTTCTCTCTTGTTCTCTCTCTCTCGTTCCCTTTCTCTCTTTCCCTCTCTCTTTCTCTCTCGTTCTCTCTCTCCCTCTCTCTTTCTCGTTCTCTCTCTCCCTCGCTCTCCGTAAATCCTTTATCTGCCCTATGTGTTACGTAGCAAGTAAGCTATGTAGTCATGTAGTACAAACAGACGTCATGTGAAAATCAGGACCTTCATTAAATATTTACCACTCTGAGGGAGACCCTACCACTAGTTGGATGCACATTACTTCACCTGCAATGTACTGTATAATCTGCTATCACTGTACTGTATAATCTGCTATCACTGTACTGTATAATCTGCCATCACTGTACTGTATAATCTGCTATCACTGTACTGTATAATCTACCATCACTGTACTGTATAATCTGCCATCACTGTACTGTATAATCTGCCATCACTTTACTGTTTAATCTGCCATCACTGTACTGTATAATCTACCATCACTGTACTGTATAATCTGCCATCACTGTACTGTATAATCTGCCATCACTTTACTGTTTAATCTGCCATCACTGTACTGTATAATCTACCATCACTGTACTGTATAATCTGCCATCACTGTACTGTATAATCTGCCATCACTGTACTGTATAATCTACCATCACTGTACTGTATAATCTGCCATCACTGTACTGTATAATCTGCCATCACTGTACTGTATAATCTGCCATCACTGTACTGTATAATCTACCATCACTGTACTGTATAATCTGCCATCACTGTACTGTATAATCTGCCATCACTGTACTGTATAATCTACCATCACTGTACTGTATAATCTACCATCACTGTACTGTATAATCTACCATCACTGTACTGTATAATCTGCCATCACTGTACTGTATAATCTGCCATCACTGTACTGTATAATCTGCCATCACTTTTATAGTCAATACAATAGTGTATTAGTGTTCATATCATTTTGAGGCAATACCGTTTCTGTCTAAAGCTCCAGGCCCTGTTATGTTACATTAGATACTGTAAGCAGTGGGACAGCTAACCAGCGCTATTCCTGTAATAACTATGTTATATCATGTTCTGAGACGCATACTGTGTGCTTTTCATGCAGATCAGGGAAGATATTTGTAAACAGCCAGAGCGCACGCACACACGCACGCACGCACACACACGAGCAAGCAAGCAAACACACAGAAACCCCCCTGTTGCTACTCAAAAACATTGTCTGCGCTCGGCTCGTGTGGCCTGGGGGTTTCCAAGGCAACAGGCATCGTTAGGCAGTCAGAAGCACTCGTAAAGCCCAAGGTCAAGTGGGCTGCCTGGGACCCTGCAGCAGTCACAACACAAACACACTCACACACACTGCAGTATATTGTCCACATTTGGAAGGGGAAGAGTAAAAGACAAGTGTGTGAGAGAGATGGAGAGAATATAGCCCACCATACCTGAACACTGAGAGAATGGGAGGTTGAGTCAAGGAGAGAGATGGAGAGAATATAGCCCACCATACCTGAACACTGAGGGAATGGCAGGTTGAGTCAAGGAGAGAGAGAGGGAGAGAAGAGCAGGGCATATATATAAATGGAGAAATCAGATGTAAATTCAACTAACATGTCAATCGTGTCAATTCAACTCACAAGAACTGAAAGGGAAATTACCATCTGGTTATGATGCATGTCCCCAGTAGGGATGACTTGTCACATGTCATACAGTAGCATGTTCAGGACTGCGCTTACATTTGAGTCATTTAGCAAAAGCTCTTATCCCGAGCAATTAGGGTGTGGTGCGTTGCTGAAGGTCACATTGACAGATTTTCCTTCTTGTCGGCTTGGGGATTCAAACTAACAACTTTCCGTTTACTGGTCCAACGCTCCTAACTGCTAGGCTAACCGCTAGGCTAACCACTAGGCAAACCGCTAAGCTAACCTCTAGGCTAACCACTAGGCAAACCGCTAAGCTAACCGCTAGGCTAACCACTATGCTAACCACTAGGCAAACCGCTAAGCTAACCGCTAGGCTACCTGCCACTCTGTTTAGTATGTTTACAACTGTTCAGAGCTGGTCCTAGGTGTTCATGTGGAGGATTCATTCATGTAGATGTAGTAGTCACATGTATTTACATGTGGTTGTCTTTTGAGTTATTTTTGCAATAATGGAAAGGAAAATAGAAAACTAAGCTGAACTCTGGATTCTAAATCTTCCCTAGAGATTCTGTTCAGGGGTCTGACTTTCCCTCGTCTGTTGAGGGGTTCTGTGGTCTGGGACACTGTCTCTGTGTGTTCACGGTCTTTTCATGTAGAATACAGACCTAGGTATTTTTATTCTTACAGAAACCTTGAGAGGGAAGATAGACTCTCTCTCTTTACTTTCTATCCTCATTCCTCTCTTCCCGCTTCCTCTCTCTGTGTGTGTGGGGGGACGAGGGGTCCATGTGTGTGTGTGTGTGTGTGTGTGTGACTGCCAAATGAGCCCGCTCCTCTTCCTCAGTTACAGCAGAGGAGGAGAAAGTAGAGCACTGGAACAACGTGAGGAAGAGGGAGCATAGTTGATTGCTATTCAGTCGGTATATAGTCTCAGGTTCATGTTGTCTAATGATGGTCGATTCAGTCGTTAGGATATGGGTTTCTCTCTCTCACTTCTCATTTAGTCCCCTCTCTGTCTGTCTGTCTGTCTGTCTGTCTGTCTGTCTGTCTGTCTCTGTCTCTCTTTTTTTTCTGTCTGTCTGTCTGTCTGTCTCTGTCTGTCTGTCTCTCTTTTTCTCTCTCGCTCTCTCTCCCTCTCTCACTTTTCATTTAGTCTTTCCCACCCCTCTCTCGTTCTGTCTGTCTGTTTCTTTCTCTCTCTCTCTCTGTCTGTCTGTCTCCTTCTCTAACTTTTCATTTTTTTTCTTAAATTGATCAGATGACTTGTGGCCTTTTGGGTACTTCAGATTATCACAGGTGTCTGTAATAATATCTGCCCGTCTGTTTGGCCTTATCACATGTAAAATACATAAATAATCAAAGAAGATGAAAAAATAGGAGAACAACAACCATCAACGTAGTGAATAGCATGTTTAATGTGAGGGTTTCAGCATTACTGTTACGTCTGTCGTTTGAATGAGACCAAGCTGCAGCGTGGTAGACGTTCATTTTACATTTATTAAATGAACACCAACAAAAAAGAAGAAAGATAAACAACACGTAAATAATTGTAGCGCTCACACAGCAACTAACAAAAAACAAGATCCCACAACAGAAAGTGGGAAAAGGGCTGCTTAAGCATGATTCCCATTCAGAGACAACGATAGACAGCTGCCTCTGATTGGGGACCATACTTGGCCAAATACAAAGAAATAGACAACATTGAACGCCCACCCCAAATCACACCCTGCCCTAACCAAATAGAGAAATAAAACGTCTCTCTAAGGTCAGGGCGTGACAGTACCCCCCCCCCCCCCCCCCCCCCCCAAAGGTGAGGACTCCCGGCCGCAAACCTGAACCTATAGGGGAGGGTCCGGGTGGGCATCTACCCTCAGTGGCGGCTCCGGTTCTGGACGCAGTCCCCCCTCCTTACGCTGATCCCTCCGCTTCTGTGGAACCGGACCGTGGATTGTCGCTGGAGACTCCGAACTGGGAACCCCTGCTGGAGGCTCTGGACTGCAGATCATCGCCGGAGGCTCCGGACTGGGAACCCCCGCTGGAGGCTCTGGCCAGCAGCTCGTTGCTGGAGGCTCCAGACTGCGGACCGTCGCTAGAGGCTCCGGACTGCGGACCGTCGCCGGAGTCTCCGGACTGGGGACCGTCGCCGGCGGCTCCGGACTGGGGACCTTCGCCAGCGGCTCCGGACTGGGGACCTTCGCTGACGGCTCTGAACTGGGGACCGTTGCTGGAGGCTCCGGACTGGGGACCGTCGCTGAAGGCTCCGGACTGGGGACTGTCGCTGGAGGCTCCTTGCCCTGGATTTTCACTGCAGGCTCTGGGCCATGGATCATCACTGGAGGCTTTGTGCCATGGATCATCACTGGAGGCTTCGGGCCATGGATTATCACTACAGGCTCCTGGCCATGGATCATGACTGGAGGCTTCGTACATGGAGCCGGAACAGGTCTCACAGGACTGAGGAGACGTACTGGAGGCCTGGTGCGTGGAGCTGCCACAGGGCTTACCAGGCTGGGGAGACATACTGGAGGCCTCATACGTGGAACCGGAACAGGTCTCACCGGACTGGGGAGATGCACTGGAAGCCTGGTGCGTGGAACAGGCACCGGATACACTGGGCCATGGAGGCGCACTGGAGGTCTCTAGCGTAAAGCTGGCACAACCCGTCCTGGCTGGATGCCCACTTCCGCCCGGCAAATGAGGGGCGCTGGCACAGAGCTCACCGGGATGTGAATGTTCACTGGAGACACCGTGCGCATCACTGCATAACATGGTGCCTGACCAGTCACATGCTCCCCACGGTAAGCAAAAAATGTTTGGGGGGGGATGCCTCTCGTGCTTGCTTTGTTGGTATAACTCCTCATAACGTCGCCGTTCCGCTTTCGCTGCCTCCATCTCCTCCTTCGGACGACGATACTCCTGCTCCCTCCAGGATTTCCTCCCAGGTCCAGTCCTCCTCACCACGCTGCTTTTTCCGTTGGTGGTGGGATCTTCTGTTACGTCCGTCGTTTGAATGAGACCAAGCTGCAGCATGGTAGGCGTACATTTTAAATGTATTAAATGTACACCAACAAAAAAACAAGAAAGATAAACGACACGTAAATAATTGTAGCGCTCACACAGCAACTAACAAAAAACAAGATCCCACAACAGAAAGTGGGAAAAAGGGCTGCCTAAGTATGATTCCCAATCAGAGACAACGATAGACAGCTGCCTCTGATTGGGAACCATACTCGGCCAAATACAAAGAAATAGACAACATAGAACGCCCACCCCAAATCACACCCTGCCCTAACCAAATAGAGAAATAAAACGTCTCTCTAAGGTCAGGGTGTGACAATTACATTTTCTTTATATATCATTTTTTTCCCACACTTTTATTTATTCTACTATGTCAAAAATGTCTTTGTTGTGAATGTTTTGGCGCCAATCTGTGGCAGTTGGGAAATAAGTCATTAGAGTTCATTGAAAATAATACCATTGTTGATTTAGATGCTTTTTTTCATGAATTCAGGTATTTTCTCTTGAACCATCTGGTCTACTGTATCTACTAGAAATTCCATTCAGCCACAATATGGACACAGATAATACATGTGTACTATACACTGAGTAAACCAAACATTAGGAACACCTTCCTGATATTGAGTTGCACACCCTTTTGCCCTTAGAACAGCCTCAATGCGTCAGGGCATGGGCAAGGTGTCAGGAAGCGTTCCACAGGGATGCTGCCCATGTAGCCTCCAATGCTTCCCACAGTTGTGTCAAGTTGGCTGGATGTCCTTTGGCTGGTGGACCATTCTGAACGGCACACATACACAATTCATGTCTCAATTGTCTCAAGGCTTAAAAAATCCTTCTTTAACCAGTCTCCTTCCCTTCTTCTACACTTCTGATTGAAGTGGATTTAACAAGTGACATCAATAAGGGATCATAGTTTTCACCTGGATTCACCTGGTCAGTTTATGTCAAGGAAAGAGTGTAAATGTGTATATGAAAAGTGTGTACATTTTCTTAAGTTATTTGACTATAAAATTATCCCCACCCCTCTCTCTCTTCTCTCAATCCCTTTCTTCTCTCTCTCCCTACTCTTTCTCCCTCCTCTCTCCCTTCTCTCTCTCCCTCCTCTCTCACTTCTCCCTATCTGCAACCCTCTTTCCCTCTCTATCCCCCGTCTCTCTCTCCCTTTCTCCCCTCTCTCTCTCCACTCTTTCTCTCTCTTCCTCCACTCCACCCCCTCTCTCTCCCTTTCTCCCCTCTCTCTCCCCACTCTTTCTCTCTCTTCCTCCTCTCCACCCCCCCTCTCTCCCTTTCTCCCCTCTCTCTCCACTCTGTCTCTCTCTTCCTCCTCTCCACCCCCGTCTCTCTCTCCCTTTCTCCCCTCTCTCTCTCCACTCTCTCTCTCTTCCTCCACTCCACCCCCCCTCTCTCCCTTTCTCCCCTCTCTCTCCCCACTCTTTCTCTCTCTCCCTTTCTCCTCTCTCTCTCCCCACTCTTTCTCTCTCTTCCTCCACTCCACCCCCCGTCTCTCTCTCTCTCTGTTCTTGTTTAATCCAACATTAGGGTTTGAGGTGGCAGGAGAGCACAGTGAATAGAGATGCCCTGGGGCCAGACACAATCCTTCTGTTCCCAAACACACACACATACAGCTCCATGCACATACAGGCTCACACGGTCACATGCACACACACACACACACATGAAAACACTGTGATACACACCCAGTCAATCCCTTAGCTCCGTCATTTCATCTATGTACCTCATTAATTTGGTTGGAAGGTATCTGAAATTACACTGCTGACAGATTTCTCTCCTCATCTCACGACACACACACATACACACACACACAGACACACACACACAAACACACTTCAATCTGAGGCTAGGATTGGGATTATAATCCACATGTACGGAGAACTCTGTTTATGGCCTTATATGCTTACCCATAGTGCACTCTGTCTGTTACTTTGTTATCCTATCAAAAAATGTATTGTTATTTTTCCCCGAAACTCCTGACCCAAAATAAGAGACAAAACAAAGACAGTTAGTTTACTGTTTTTGAGGGGAACTATTGTGAGAATATAATGAATTATATGTACAGTCGTGGCCAAAAGTTTTGAGAATAACAAATATGAATTTCCACAAAGTTGGCTGTTTCAGTGTCTTTAGATATTTTTGTCAGATGTTGGGCCACATGATGGCAGCCCATTCTTGCATAATCAATGCTTGGACTTGGTCAGAATTTGTGGGTTTTTGTTTGTCCACCCGCCTCTTGAGGATTGACCACAAGTTCTCAATGGGATTAAGGTCTGGGGAGTTTCCTGGCCATGGACCCAAAATATCAATGTTTTGTTCCCCGAGCCACTTAGTTATCATGTTTACCTTATGGCAAGGTGCTCCATCATGCTGGAAAAGGCATTGTTCGTCACCAAACTGTTCATGGATGGTTGGGACAAGTTGCTCTCGGAGGATGTGTTGGTACCATTCTTTATTCATGGCTGTGTTCTTAGACAAAATTGTGAGTGAGCCTACTCCCTTAACTGAGAATGAACCCCACACATGAATAGTCTCAGGATGCTTTACTGTTGGCATGACACAGGACTGATGGTAGCGCTCACCTTGTCTTCTCCGGACAAGCTTTTTTCCGGATGCCCCAAACAATCAGAAAGGGGATTCATCAGAGAAAATGACTTTACCCCAGTCCTCAGCAGTCCAATCCCTGTACCTTTTGTAGAATATCAGTCTGACCCTGATGTTTTTCCTGGAGAGAAGTGGCTTCTTTGCTGCCCTTCTTGACACCAGGCCATCCTCCAAAAGTCTTTGCCTCACTGTGCGTGCAGATGCACTCACACCTGCCTGCTGCCATTCCTGAGCAAGCTCTGTACTGGTGGTGCCCCGATCCCGCAGCTGAATCAACTTTAGGAGACGGTCCTGGCACTTGCTGGACTTTCTTGGGCGCCCTGAAGCCTTCTTCACAACAATTGAACCGCTCTCCTTGAAGTTCTTGATGATCCATGGTGTAACTCCACCATCCCAACTGCGAAACACAGGGTGGCAGCATCATGTTGTGTTGGTGCTTTGCTGCAGGAGGGACTGGTGCACTTCACAAAATAGAGGGCATCATGAGGATGTAAATTTATGTGGATATATTGAAGCAACATCTCAAGACATCAGTCTGGAAGTTAAAGCTTGGTCGCAAAAGGGTCTTCCAAATCGACAATGACCCCAAGCATTCTTCCAAAGTTGTGGCAAAATGGCTTAAGGACAACAAAGTCAAGGTATTGGAGTGGCCATCACAAAGCCCTAACCTCAACCCTATAGAAAATGTGTGGGCAGAACTGAAAAAGTGTGTGTGAGGAAGGGGGCCTACAAACCTGACTCAGTTACACCAGCTCTGTCAGGAGGAATGGGCCAAAATTCACCCAACTTATTGTGGGAAGCTTGTGGAAGGCTACCCGAAACGTTTGACCCAAGTTAAACAATGTAAAGGCAATGGTAACAAATACTAATTGAGTGTATGTAAACTTCTGACCCACTGGGAATGTGATGAAATAAATAAAAGCTGAAATAAATAATTCTCTCTGCTATTATTCTGACATTTCACATTCTTAAAATAAAGTGGTGATCATAACTGACCTAAGACAGGTCATTTTTACTAGGATTAAATTCAGGAATTTAAATGAGTTTAAATGTATTTGGCTAAGGTGTATGTAAACTTCTTACTTCAACTGTACATGTATTTACAGTTGATATTTATATTTAGCAGATACATGGTAGTATTTGTCATTAAAATGAACTTGTGGATAGTAAGAATACTCTGTGTACCTTTCTGTTTGGTTTTGTGGAGAACATGTTGTGAGTTTATCCTCTGAACTGCCTGTTCTGAATGTGTGTGATTAAGATTCATACTAAAGAGATTAAAAGTTGGAGAGAGAGAGAGAGGATAGAAAAAGGGAAGGAGAAGAGATGCAAACAGATTTCAGATGCGTATGCCTGTGTGTGTGGGTTAAGTTGATTTTAGGCAACTGTGTCCAGGCTGTTATGTTCCTTACCGTCTCTCCTAGTGAGTCTCATAGTCTTTGATTAAGATTGGCTAAGCTTCACTGCAGCAAAGGGTTCAAATCTAACACACACACACACACGATACCAACATTTTGACTTCAATACCGATACCAGGTTTAGTATCACAATACTTGATTCCAGGGGTGAAAGTAGAATTCATGTCTTCCCTTTACAGGACCTTCTGTATGTACCCAAAACATGTATGATCCTAATCATAGACTTCAATATAGAATCCCTATTCATTTAATAAGATCTCTGTTGGCCTAATCATAGACTTCAATATAGAATCCCTATTCATTTAATAAGATCTCTGTGGGCCTAATCATAGACTTCAATATAGAATCCCTATTCATTTAATAGGATCTCTGTGGGCCTAATCATAGACTTCAATATAGAATCCCTATTCATTTAATAAGATCTCTGTGGGCCTAATCATAGACTTCAATATAGAATCCCTATTCATTTAATAGGATCTCTGTGGGCCTAATCATAGACTTCAATATAGAATCCCTATTCATTTAATAAGATCTCTGTTGGCCTAATCATAGACTTCAATATAGAATCCCTATTCATTTAATAAGATCTCTGTTGGCCTAATCATAGACTTCAATATAGAATCCCTATTCATTTAATAGGATCTCTGTGGGCCTAATCATAGACTTCAATATAGAATCCCTATTCATTTAATAAGATCTCTGTTGGCCTAATCATAGACTTCAATATAGAATCCCTATTCATTTAATAGGATCTCTGTGGGCCTAATCATAGACTTCAATATAGAATCCCTATTCATTTAATAGGATCTCTGTGGGCCTAATCATAGACTTCAATATAGAATCCCTATTCATTTAATAAGATCTCTGTTGGCCTAATCATAGACTTCAATATAGAATCCCTATTCATTTAATAGGATCTCTGTGGGCCTAATCATAGACTTCAATATAGAATCCCTATTCATTTAATAAGATCTCTGTGGGCCTAATCGTAGACTTCAATATAGAATCCCTATTCATTTAATAAGATCTCTGTGGGCCTAATCATAGACTTCAATATAGAATCCCTATTCATTTAATAGGATCTCTGTGGGTCATGTTGTAAAGAAATGTAATTTCACTTTTAAAGTGTATTACCTTTTATTGTGGCATGAACACAACCAGTCATGATGCTTCAACGTTCTCCTTTACTAGGCTACCGAGCAGGTTATTCACTCACAACATATTTTCAGCCTCCAAACAGTGGTGAAAGGAATGAGATTTCTGTCATCAGGCCAAAATTGATGCGTCCACTGCTGTGTTGTCCACTCATCTCTGCCTTGGCCAAATGTCTGTGTTCTTGTCGAACCACATCGCATTTCGGAGGATAGGCTATACCTAGTGTTTACAAGGCCATTCACTAATGGTTCAAGCCTCTAACATGCAGTAATGGTCAGTGGTGTAAAGTACTTAAGTAAAAATACTTTAACATAGTACTTAAGTAGTTTTTTGGGGTATCTGTACTTTACTTTACTATTTATGTTTTTTTACAACTTTTACTTCAATACATTCCTAAAATATTGTACTTTTTACTCCATACATTTTCCTTGACAACCAAAAGAACTCGTTACATTTTGAATGCTTAGTAAGACAGGAAAATGGTCAAATTCACGCACTTATCAAGAGAACATGCGGTCATCGCTACTGCCCCTGGCCTGCCACACAAAAACACACATGCATCCTTTGTAAGTAATCTCTGAGTGTCGGAGTGTCTGAGTGCCTGAGTGTGCCCCTGACTCCGTACATTTTTTAAACAAGAAAATGGTGCCATCTGCTTTGCTTAATATAAGGAATTTTAAGTGATTTATACTTTTAGCGCTTAAATATATTTTAGCAATTACATTTACTTTTGATACTTAAGTATTTTTCAAACCAAATATGTTTATATTTTTACTCAAGTAGTATTTTACTGGGGGACTTTCACTTTTACTTGAACACCTTTCTATTAAGGCACAGTTTAAGTCGGAAGTTTACCTTAGCAAAATACATTTAAACTCAGTTTTTCACAATTCCTGACATTTATTCCTAGTAAAAATTCCCTGTCTTAGGTCAGTTAGGATCACCACTTTATTTTAAGAATGTGAAATGTCAGAATAATAGTAGAGAGAATTATTTATTTCAGCTTTTATTTATTTCATCACATTCCCAGTGGGTCAGACGTTAACATACACTCAATTAGTATTTGGTAGCATTGCCTTTGAATTGTTTAACTTGGGTAAAACGTTTCAGGTAGCCTTCCACAAGCTTCCCACAATAAGTTGGGTGAATTTTGGCCCATTTCTCCTGACAGAGCTGGTGTAACTGAGTCAGGTTTGTAGGCCTCCTTGCTCGCACACGCTTTTTCAGTTCTGCCCACAAATATTCAATAGGATGGAGGTCAGGGCTTTGTGATGGCCACTCCAATAACTTCAACGGTATATACTGGGGTAATCAACAAAGTGATGGAGTCCAGGTGAGCCCAATGAGCGCAGCTGAGTATAATGATGGTAACCGGTGCGTATAGGGACGGGTAGCCGGTGCGTATAGGGATGGGTAGCCGGTGCGTATAGGGACGGGTAGCCGGTGCGTATAGGGACAGGTAGCCTGGCACCGTCGAGCGCTAGGGAGGGGGAGCGGTAGCAGGCGTGACAGTACCGGACCGTACCGACTTACTTTCACCCCTGCTCGATACCAAAATGATACCACATCAAAAAGGAACAGGGTAGAAGGACTGTGATTTTCCCCAATCTTTTCAGGTTTTTGCTCTCAAAAATCACCATTTTTTTTAAAAATAGAAAAACAATAAAATTGGATGTTGTAAGTACAACAATGCTTAAACCACCCCAGTAGACCACTTTGGAGTTTTGAGAAAGTAGATTTCTTTGTGTAGTTAGCCTTTAATGCTGGAATCCTTGGTGGTGAAACTGTCCCTTTGGGATATTACAACAACAAAGAAGTTACTGCAAACAACCAGCAGAGATGTTTCCCCTCTGACATCATCGTTGCGATAGAACAGCAGCACGTGTAGCTGGATGGACAACGCTCCCCACCGCTGCCTCGTCATCACAACAGAAACCAGGGTGGCTGTGGGGCGGACAGTGTAGCTGGATGGACAACGCTCCCCACCTCTGCCTCGTCAACACAACAGAAACCAGAACGGCTGTGGGGCGGACAGTGTAGCTGGATGGACAACGCTCCCCACCTCTGCCTCGTCATCACAACAGAAACCAGGATGGCTGTGGGGCGGACAGTGTAGCTGGATGGACAACGCTCCCCACCTCTGCCTCGTCATCACAACAGAAACCAGAACGGCTGTGGGGCGGACAGTGTAGCTGGATGGACAACGCTCCCCACCGCTGCCCCGTCAACACAACAGAAACCAGAACGGCTGTGGGGCGGACAGTGTAGCTGGATGGACAACGCTCCCCACCGCTGCCTCGTCCTCACAACAGAAACCAGAACGGCTGTGGGGCGGACAGTGTAGCTGGATGGACAACGCTCCCCACCTCTGCCTCGTCATCACAACAGAAACCAGAACGGCTATGGGGCGGACAGTGTAGCTGGATGGACAACGCTCCCCACCTCTGCCTCGTCAACACAACAGAAACCAGAACGGCTGTGGGGCGGACAGTGTAGCTGGATGGACAACGCTCCCTACCTCTGCCTCGTCAACACAACAGAAACCAGAACGGCTGTGGGGCGGACAGTGTAGCTGGATGGACAACGCTCCCTACCTCTGCCCCGTCATCACAACAGAAACCAGAACGGCTGTGGGGCGGACAGTGTAGCTGGATGGACAACGCTCCCCACCTCTGCCTCGTCAACACAACAGAAACCAGAACGGCTGTGGGGCGGACAGTGTAGCTGGATGGACAACGCTCCCCACCTCTGCCTCGTCAACACAACAGAAACCAGAACGGCTGTGGGGCGGACAGTGTAGCTGGATGCACAACGCTCCCCACCTCTGCCCCGTCAACACAACAGAAACCAGAACGGCTGTGGGGCGGACAGTGTAGCTGGATGGACAACGCTCCCCACCTCTGCCTCGTCATCACAACAGAAACCAGAACGGCTGTGGGGCGGACAGTGTAGCTGGATGGACAACGCTCCCCACCTCTGCCTCGTCATCACAACAGAAACCAGAACGGCTGTGGGGCGGACAGTGTAGCTGGATGGACAACGCTCCCCACCTCTGCCTCATCATCACAACAGAAACCAGAACGGCTGTGGGGCGGACAGTGTAGCTGGATGGACAACGCTCCCCACCTCTGCCTCGTCATCACAACAGAAACCAGAACGGCTGTGGGGCGGACAGTGTAGCTGGATGGACAACGCTCCCCACCTCTGCCTCGTCATCACAACAGAAACCAGAACGGCTGTGGGGCGGACAGTGTAGCTGGATGGACAACGCTCCCTACCTCTGCCCCGTCATCACAACAGAAACCAGAACGGCTGTGGGGCGGACAGTGTAGCTGGATGGACAACGCTCCCCACCTCTGCCTCGTCATCACAACAGAAACCAGAACGGCTGTGGGGCGGACAGTGTAGCTGGATGGACAACGCTCCCCACCTCTGCCTCGTCATCACAACAGAAACCAGAACGGCTGTGGGGCGGACAGTGTAGCTGGATGGACAACGCTCCCTACCTCTGCCCCGTCATCACAACAGAAACCAGAACGGCTGTGGGGCGGACAGTGTAGCTGGATGGACAACGCTCCCCACCTCTGCCTCGTCATCACAACAGAAACCAGAACGGCTGTGGGGCGGACAGTGTAGCTGGATGGACAACGCTCCCCACCTCTGCCTCGTCATCACAACAGAAACCAGAACGGCTGTGGGGCGGACAGTGTAGCTGGATGGACAACGCTCCCTACCTCTGCCTTGTCAACACAACAGAAACCAGAACGGCTGTGGGGCGGACAGTGTAGCTGGATGGACAACGCTCCCCACCTCTGCCTCGTCATCACAACAAAAACCAGGGTGGCTGTGGGGCGGACAGTGTAGCTGGATGGACAACGCTCCCCACCTCTGCCTCGTCATCACAACAGAAACCAGAACGGCTGTGGGGCGGACAGTGTAGCTGGATGGACAACGCTCCCCACCTCTGCCTCGTCATCACAACAGAAACCAGAACGGCTGTGGGGCGGACAGTGTAGCTGGATGGACAACGCTCCCCACCTCTGCCTCGTCATCACAACAGAAACCAGAACGGCTGTGGGGCGGACAGTGTAGCTGGATGGACAACGCTCCCCACCTCTGCCTCGTCATCACAACAGAAACCAGAACGGCTGTGGGGCGGACAGTGTAGCTGGATGGACAACGCTCCCCACCTCTGCCTCGTCATCACAACAGAAACCAGAACGGCTGTGGGGTGGACAGTGTAGCTGGATGGACAACGCTCCCCACCTCTGCCTCGTCATCACAACAGAAACCAGAACGGCTGTGGGGCGGACAGTGTAGCTGGATGGACAACGCTCCCCACCTCTGCCTCGTCATCACAACAGAAACCAGAACGGCTGTGGGGCGGACAGTGTAGCTGGATGGATAACGCTCCCCACCTCTGCCTCGTCAACACAACAGAAACCAGAACGGCTGTGGGGCGGACAGTGTAGCTGGATGGACAACGCTCCCCACCTCTGCCTCGTCATCACAACAGGAACCAGAACGGCTGTGGGGCGGACAGTGTAGCTGGATGGACAACGCTCCCCACCTCTGCCTCGTCATCACAACAGAAACCAGAACGGCTGTGGGGCGGACAGTGTAGCTGGATGGACAACGCTCCCCACCTCTGCCTCGTCATCACAACAGAAACCAGAACGGCTGTGGGGCGGACAGTGTAGCTGGATGGACAACGCTCCCCACCTCTGCCTCGTCAACACAACAGAAACCAGAACGGCTGTGGGGCGGACAGTGTAGCTGGATGGACAACGCTCCCTACCTCTGCCTCGTCAACACAACAGAAACCAGAACGGCTGTGGGGCGGACAGTGTAGCTGGATGGACAACGCTCCCCACCTCTGCCTCGTCATCACAACAAAAACCAGGGTGGCTGTGGGGCGGACAGTGTAGCTGGATGGACAACGCTCCCCACCTCTGCCTCGTCATCACAACAGAAACCAGAACGGCTGTGGGGCGGACAGTGTAGCTGGATGGACAACGCTCCCTACCTCTGCCTCGTCAACACAACAGAAACCAGAACGGCTGTGGGGCGGACAGTGTAGCTGGATGCACCATGCTCCCCACCTCTGCCTCGTCATCACAACAAAAACCAGGGTGGCTGTGGGGCGGACAGTGTAGCTGGATGGACAACGCTCCCCACCTCTGCCTCGTCATCACAACAGAAACCAGAACGGCTGTGGGGCGGACAGTGTAGCTGGATGGACAATGCTCCCCACCTCTGCCTCGTCATCACAACAAAAACCAGAACGGCTATGGGGCGGACAGTGTAGCTGGATGGACAACGCTCCCCACCTCTGCCTCGTCATCACAACAGAAACCAGAACGGCTGTGGGGCGGACAGTGTAGCTGGATGGACAACGCTCCCCACCTCTGCCTCGTCATCACAACAGAAACCAGAATGGCTGTGGGGCGGACAGTGTAGCTGGATGGACAACGCTCCCCACCTCTGCCTCGTCAACACAACAGAAACCAGAACGGCTGTGGGGCGGACAGTGTAGCTGGATGGACAACGCTCCCCACCTCTGCCTCGTCATCACAACAAAAACCAGGGTGGCTGTGGGGCGGACAGTGTAGCTGTATGGACAACGCTCCCCACCTCTGCCTCGTCATCACAACAAAAACCAGGGTGGCTGTGGGGCGGACAGTGTAGCTGGATGGACAACGCTCCCCACCTCTGCCTCGTCATCACAACAGAAACCAGGGTGGCTGTGGGGCGGACAGTGTAGCTGGATGGACAACGCTCCCCACCTCTGCCTCGTCATCACAACAGAAACCAGAACGGCTGTGGGGCGGACAGTGTAGCTGGATGGACAACGCTCCCCACCTCTGCCTCGTCAACACAACAGAAACCAGAACGGCTGTGGGGCGGACAGTGTAGCTGGATGGACAACGCTCCCTACCTCTGCCTCGTCAACACAACAGAAACCAGAACGGCTGTGGGGCGGACAGTGTAGCTGGATGGACAACGCTCCCCACCTCTGCCTCGTCATCACAACAAAAACCAGGGTGGCTGTGGGGCGGACAGTGTAGCTGGATGGACAACGCTCCCCACCTCTGCCTCGTCATCACAACAGAAACCAGAACGGCTGTGGGGCGGACAGTGTAGCTGGATGGACAACGCTCCCTACCTCTGCCTCGTCAACACAACAGAAACCAGAACGGCTGTGGGGCGGACAGTGTAGCTGGATGCACCATGCTCCCCACCTCTGCCTCGTCATCACAACAAAAACCAGGGTGGCTGTGGGGCGGACAGTGTAGCTGGATGGACAACGCTCCCCACCTCTGCCTCGTCATCACAACAGAAACCAGAACGGCTGTGGGGCGGACAGTGTAGCTGGATGGACAATGCTCCCCACCTCTGCCTCGTCATCACAACAAAAACCAGAACGGCTATGGGGCGGACAGTGTAGCTGGATGGACAACGCTCCCCACCTCTGCCTCGTCATCACAACAGAAACCAGAACGGCTGTGGGGCGGACAGTGTAGCTGGATGGACAACGCTCCCCACCTCTGCCTCGTCATCACAACAGAAACCAGAATGGCTGTGGGGCGGACAGTGTAGCTGGATGGACAACGCTCCCCACCTCTGCCTCGTCAACACAACAGAAACCAGAACGGCTGTGGGGCGGACAGTGTAGCTGGATGGACAACGCTCCCCACCTCTGCCTCGTCATCACAACAAAAACCAGGGTGGCTGTGGGGCGGACAGTGTAGCTGTATGGACAACGCTCCCCACCTCTGCCTCGTCATCACAACAAAAACCAGGGTGGCTGTGGGGCGGACAGTGTAGCTGGATGGACAACGCTCCCCACCTCTGCCTCGTCATCACAACAGAAACCAGGGTGGCTGTGGGGCGGACAGTGTAGCTGGATGGACAACGCTCCCCACCTCTGCCTCGTCATCACAACAGAAACCAGAACGGCTGTGGGGCGGACAGTGTAGCTGGATGGACAACGCTCCCCACCTCTGCCTCGTCATCACAACAGAAACCAGAACGGCTGTGGGGCGGACAGTGTAGCTGTATGGACAACGCTCCCCACCTCTGCCTCGTCATCACAACAGAAACCAGAACGGCTGTGGGGCGGACAGTGTAGCTGGATGGACAACGCTCCCCACCTCTGCCTCGTCATCACAACAGAAACCAGAAAGGCTGTGGGGCGGACAGTGTAGCTGGATGGACAACGCTCCCCACCTCTGCCTCATCATCACAACAGAAACCAGAACGGCTGTGGGGCGGACAGTGTAGCTGGATGGACAACGCTCCCCACCTCTGCCTCGTCAACACAACAGAAACCAGAACGGCTGTGGGGCGGACAGTGTAGCTGGATGGACAACGCTCCCTACCTCTGCCTCGTCAACACAACAGAAACCAGAACGGCTGTGGGGCATACAGTGTAGCTGGATGGACAACGCTCCCTACCTCTGCCTCGTCAACACAACAGAAACCAGAACGGCTGTGGGGCGGACAGTGTAGCTGGATGGACAACGCTCCCCACCTCTGCCTCGTCATCACAACAAAAACCAGAACGGCTGTGGGGCGGACAGTGTAGCTGGATGGACAACGCTCCCCACCTCTGCCTCGTCATCACAACAGAAACCAGAACGGCTGTGGGGCGGACAGTGTAGCTGGATGGACAACGCTCCCCACCTCTGCCTCGTCATCACAACAGAAACCAGAACGGCTGTGGGGCGGCCAGTGTAGCTGGATGGACAACGCTCCCCACCTCTGCCTCGTCATCACAACAAAAACCAGGGTGGCTGTGGGGCGGACAGTGTAGCTGGATGGACAACGCTCCCCACCTCTGCCTCGTCATCACAACAGAAACCAGAACGGCTGTGGGGCGGACAGTGTAGCTGGATGGACAACGCTCCCTACCTCTGCCTCGTCAACACAACAGAAACCAGAACGGCTGTGGGGCGGACAGTGTAGCTGGATGGACAACGCTCCCCACCTCTGCCTCGTCATCACAACAAAAACCAGGGTGGCTGTGGGGCGGACAGTGTAGCTGGATGGACAACGCTCCCCACCTCTGCCTCGTCATCACAACAGAAACCAGAACGGCTGTGGGGCGGACAGTGTAGCTGGATGGACAACGCTCCCTACCTCTGCCTCGTCAACACAACAGAAACCAGAACGGCTGTGGGGCGGACAGTGTAGCTGGATGCACCATGCTCCCCACCTCTGCCTCGTCATCACAACAAAAACCAGGGTGGCTGTGGGGCGGACAGTGTAGCTGGATGGACAACGCTCCCCACCTCTGCCTCGTCATCACAACAGAAACCAGAACGGCTGTGGGGCGGACAGTGTAGCTGGATGGACAATGCTCCCCACCTCTGCCTCGTCATCACAACAAAAACCAGAACGGCTATGGGGCGGACAGTGTAGCTGGATGGACAACGCTCCCCACCTCTGCCTCGTCATCACAACAGAAACCAGAACGGCTGTGGGGCGGACAGTGTAGCTGGATGGACAACGCTCCCCACCTCTGCCTCGTCATCACAACAGAAACCAGAACGGCTGTGGGGCGGACAGTGTAGCTGGATGGACAACGCTCCCCACCTCTGCCTCGTCAACACAACAGAAACCAGAACGGCTGTGGGGCGGACAGTGTAGCTGGATGGACAACGCTCCCCACCTCTGCCTCGTCATCACAACAAAAACCAGGGTGGCTGTGGGGCGGACAGTGTAGCTGTATGGACAACGCTCCCCACCTCTGCCTCGTCATCACAACAAAAACCAGGGTGGCTGTGGGGCGGACAGTGTAGCTGGATGGACAACGCTCCCCACCTCTGCCTCGTCATCACAACAGAAACCAGGGTGGCTGTGGGGCGGACAGTGTAGCTGGATGGACAACGCTCCCCACCTCTGCCTCGTCATCACAACAGAAACCAGAACGGCTGTGGGGCGGACAGTGTAGCTGGATGGACAACGCTCCCCACCTCTGCCTCGTCATCACAACAGAAACCAGAACGGCTGTGGGGTGGACAGTGTAGCTGGATGGACAACGCTCCCCACCTCTGCCTCGTCATCACAACAGAAACCAGAACGGCTGTGGGGCGGACAGTGTAGCTGGATGGACAACGCTCCCCACCTCTGCCTCGTCATCACAACAGAAACCAGAACGGCTGTGGGGCGGACAGTGTAGCTGGATGGACAACGCTCCCCACCTCTGCCTCATCATCACAACAGAAACCAGAACGGCTGTGGGGCGGACAGTGTAGCTGGATGGACAACGCTCCCCACCTCTGCCTCGTCAACACAACAGAAACCAGAACGGCTGTGGGGCGGACAGTGTAGCTGGATGGACAACGCTCCCTACCTCTGCCTCGTCAACACAACAGAAACCAGAACGGCTGTGGGGCATACAGTGTAGCTGGATGGACAACGCTCCCTACCTCTGCCTCGTCAACACAACAGAAACCAGAACGGCTGTGGGGCGGACAGTGTAGCTGGATGGACAACGCTCCCCACCTCTGCCTCGTCATCACAACAAAAACCAGGGTGGCTGTGGGGAGGACAGTGTAGCTGGATGGACAACGCTCCCCACCTCTGCCTCGTCATCACAACAGAAACCAGAACGGCTGTGGGGCGGACAGTGGAGCTGGATGGACAACGCTCCCTACCTCTGCCTCGTCAACACAGCAAAAACCAGAACGGCTGTGGGGCGGACAGTGTAGCTGGATGCACAACGCTCCCCACCTCTGCCTCGTCATCACAACAAAAACCAGGGTGGCTGTGGGGTGGACAGTGTAGCTGGATGGACAACGCTCCCCACCTCTGCCTCGTCATCACAACAGAAACCAGAACGGCTGTGGGGCGGACAGTGTAGCTGGATGGACAACGCTCCCCACCTCTGCCTCGTCATCACAACAAAAACCAGAACGGCTATGGGGCGGACAGTGTAGCTGGATGGACAACGCTCCCCACCTCTGCCTCGTCATCACAACAGAAACCAGAACGGCTGTGGGGCGGACAGTGTAGCTGGATGGACAACGCTCCCCACCTCTGCCTTGTCATCACAACAGAAACCAGAACGGCTGTGGGGCGGACAGTGTAGCTGGATGGACAACGCTCCCCACCTCTGCCTCGTCATCACAACAGAAACCAGAACGGCTGTGGGGCGGACAGTGTAGCTGGATGGACAACGCTCCCCACCTCTGCCTCGTCATCACAACAGAAACCAGAACGGCTGTGGGGCGGACAGTGTAGCTGGATGGACAACGCTCCCCACCTCTGCCTCGTCATCACAACAGAAACCAGAACCGCTGTGGGGCGGACAGTGTAGCTGGATGGACAACGCTCCCCACCTCTGCCTCGTCATCACAACTGAAACCAGAACGGCTGTGGGGCGGCCAGTGTAGCTGGATGGACAACGCTCCCCACCTCTGCCTCGTCATCACAACAGAAACCAGAACGGCTGTGGGGCGGACAGTGTAGCTGGATGGACAACGCTCCCCACCTCTGCCTCGTCATCACAACAGAAACCAGAACGGCTGTGGGGCGGACAGTGTAGCTGGATGGACAACGCTCCCCACCTCTGCCTCGTCATCACAACAGAAACCAGAACGGCTGTGGGGCGGACAGTGTAGCTGGATGGACAACGCTCCCCACCTCTGCCTCGTCAACACAACAGAAACCAGAACGGCTGTGGGGCGGACAGTGTAGCTGGATGGACAACGCTCCCCACCTCTGCCTCGTCATCACAACAAAAACCAGGGTGGCTGTGGGGCGGACAGTGTAGCTGGATGGACAACGCTCCCCACCTCTGCCTCGTCATCACAACAGAAACCAGAACGGCTGTGGGGCGGACAGTGTAGCTGGATGCACAACGCTCCCCACCTCTGCCTCGTCATCACAACAAAAACCAGGGTGGCTGTGGGGCGGACAGTGTAGCTGGATGGACAACGCTCCCCACCTCTGCCTCGTCATCACAACAGAAACCAGAACGGCTGTGGGGCGGACAGTGTAGCTGGATGGACAACGCTCCCCACCTCTGCCTCGTCATCACAACAGAAACCAGAACGGCTGTGGGGCGGCCAGTGTAGCTGGATGGACAACGCTCCCCACCTCTGCCTCGTCATCACAACAGAAACCAGAACGGCTGTGGGGCGGACAGTGTAGCTGGATGGACAACGCTCCCCACCTCTGCCTCGTCATCACAACAGAAACCAGAACGGCTGTGGGGCGGACAGTGACGCTGTTTCTCCTACGGTGAATTCCATCTTTAATTCATGTGTGCATGCACTTTTGTTTGGTTATTGGTGTTTGTGATGGAGTTTGAAAAACAAGGATTGGTACAAATAATCATGATTCTGCCTGGTTGCCATAGGCTACTTTGTAGTTAACTTTTAATTGAGAAGGTTTCTGGGAAAGCCTTTCTATCTACTCAGTAGCATCGCTGAAGGCTAAACAAAGTGTTAGTCATATGGGCATCCCACACGGGGGTATTTCTGTGCCATTACCTCTTCAGAAAGTTGGGAATACAAATCACTGATGCATTCTGCTCATGTCTGATGATTAACTTGGGCAAATCAATTAATTTTCGAATAAGTTCAATCATTTTACTTGGTTTCCAAACGTGAGACACATTTGATAGAAGAACCAGAAGAAGTTACACATTCTAATACCAGGAAGAATTCATGGTATATTTTAGAAAAATTACTGAAGTTTCAGTACACTGTGCAACACTAACACACACACACACACACACACACACACACACACACACACACACACACACTTTCAAGCAAACATACCGTATACACACAGTGAGATAAACGTCACGTTCAGTGGCCAATTGAAACACATAACACTATACAAACACTCACACAAGCTAGTACGCAGTCTACTATGCACATGTGCAGGTGCAAAATGAACTCATTTGTATGTAGATGATAGTGTTGTATTCCATTGCGCCATCGGTTGGCCAACCCTTTTCAAATTTGAAATCAGATTTTCTAGCACAATATTGGATCTATGTTTCGTGCTTTGTAATGACTGGTTTTAATGGTACACAAATTGAGCGTGTTCCTTCCTACCAATATCTTGGTATATGTCTTGTTTACAAACTGTCATATAAAAAACCATGTCACTGAGCTGGTAAAGAGGTTAAAGTTCAAGGCTGGTTTCTTTAACAGAAACAAAGTGTGTCTGACTTTAGTTAATAGGAAGGATATTGTCCAGGCCACTTTTATGTCTATTTTAGTTTATGGGGGTATTATCTATATGCCACATGCCTGCAGCAGCATCTATGCTATGCTTAAACCACTATATACTGTTTTCCATTGTTCCCTTAGGTTTATTACTGTGAGGGTTCTAGAACTCACCATTGTTCCCTTAGGTTTATTACTGGTGAGCGTTCTAGAACTCACCATTGTTCCCTTAGGTTTATTACTGGTGAGGGTTATAGAACTCACCATTGTTCCCTTAGGTTTATTACTGGTGAGGGTGATATAACTCACCATTGTTCCCTTAGGTTTATTACTGGTGAGGGTTCTAGAACTCACCATTTTTCCCTTAGGTTTATTACCGGTGAGGGTTATAGAGCTCACCATTGGGCCCTTATGTTTATTACTGGTGAGGGTTCTAGAACTCACCATTTAGTTTTCTATCAAAAAGTGGGTTGAGTCTCTTTGTATTTAAGAGAGCAGCATTCTCTTGTGTTTATTTACAAATCACTCATGCAGAAACTTCCTATCTATCATCATTAATTCATTTTAGACAAATTACCAGGCCCCTTCGGTCAACACAGAGTAGGATAAAGCTGATTTTAGTTTTTTTGCACCCTTTATGTGGAACAACTCCCAGAGATCTCTGAAATGAGATGTTCTGGTCTCCCTCGGTCAGTTTAGAGTGATGATCAGAGACCTCTATGTTGAGAAATGTGTCTGTCTTTCTTCATATGTTTTGTAATTTTGTATTTTGGTGTATTTATGCAGGGCTCGTCTGCAAAAGAGACCCTGGTCTCGTATTGAATTTTAAAAAATGTAACGATTATTTAACTAGGCAAGTCAGTTAAGAACACATTCTTATTTACAATGACGTCCTAGGAACAGTGGGTTAACTGTTCAGGGGCAGAACGACAGATTTGTCAGCTCGGGGATTCGATCCAGCAACCTTTCGGTTAGTCCAATGCTCTAACCACTAGGCTGTCAAAATAAAGATTTAATAACGATAATATAATAATATAATATAATATAATATGTTTCTTAACCAGAAGAGCAACTTAGCTGATAAACAAACAAAACAATGTCACTCTGGTCCAATCGGGTTTAGACGGTACGGGTCGTGTCCTCGGATCCATTTGGGTTCGGGTTAGATTTTTCTCGGATCCGGTTCCCAGTAGTTTTAAATTTGTATTATACGGTCCATTCTGGTCGAGTCTGATTGTCTTCGGATCCTGTGAAGACATCTAGCGCGCACACACACACACACACACACACACACACACACACACACACACACACACAAGTGCGCACGCTCTCTCACTCAGGCAAAACATTGTTGTCAGTGCAGGGGAAAACCAAAATCAAACACTCACAGAACATCCAGCCCAGCTCACCGTTGCCTAGACGACCAGCATCCCGTATCGACTAGAGAGCGGAGTTACTATGGAAACACTGGATGCCTAAAGGAGAGAAGATCATTAATTGGAATGAGCGATGGAGGGAAGAGTGAGGGACAGACTAAAGTGCAGTAAGGAGAGACTGATGGACACAGACAGAGACATAAAGAGATGGACAGATCGAGAGAAAAGAGAGACGGACAGAGGAAGAGAACGTGTGATTTATGTGTGATTTATGTGTGCTACTGAGCTCTTTCCCGTGGTGTATAGAAACAGAAAAGATAGACAGTCGGAAACAAGTTACTGCTGGGTTTTTGAGGTTCAGGACAGACAGAAATACAGATGGACACATAGAAATAGAATAAATAGAAAGGGTGTCTCCATCCAAGTAAATAGCTAGGCTTCCATTCAAGTCAATAGTTATGTTTCCATCCAAGTCAATAGCTAGGTTTCCATCCAAGTCAATAGCTAGGTTTCCATCCATGTCAATAGCTAGGTTTCCATCCAAGTCAAAAGCTAGGTTTCCATCCAAGTCAATAGCTAGGTTTCCATCCAAGTCAATAGCTAGGTTTCCATCCAAGTCAATAGCTAGGTTTCCATCCAAGTCAATAGCTAGGTTTCCATCCAAGTCAATAGCTAGGTTTCCATTCAAGTCGATAGATAGGTTTCCATTCAAGTCGATAGCTAGGTTTCCATCCAAGTCAATAGCTAGGTTTCCATCCTATTGGCGACAGAATTTTGGGTGAATATTCTAGGATCCACATAAAGACAATATGAGCATTTGCCCACCAGTGGTATGATTCCACTAAATGGATTTCTTCCTCATAAACATGTGTTTTCATGTTCCTAATAAAAATCTAAAGTTCAATGTGTTTCCATTGCATTTTAAACTCTATCGATAGTTTTGTGCTCTATCCAACAGCTGGCAGATACAGTTTGAGTATGCTAGACAACATGTTGAGATAAGAGCGAGAATATTTTTATTTGTCAAACGGCAGTCAAGCATCGATCATCATGTGACCAGAATAAGACCCTTGATATTTATTGGAAAGCAGCATTAAGCCCATTACCGTGCACTTTCACCTCCCTGTGAAGTTCATCTGAACTTATTTCATCTTTAACCTCATAAACTGCATGCTTTCCTGAGTCGTAGTGGGAGGACCACACACCATATCATCACGTGACTCTAAATTTGCTTTGATATGATGATTACAACTAGCACAGAGAGGCTGCTGCCTACATACAGACTTGAGATCATTGGCCACTTTAATAATTCCACTTTAATAAGGTTTACATATCTTGCATTTACACATCTCATACAGTGCCTTGCAAAACTATTCACCCCCATGGCATTTTTCCTATTTTGTTGCATTACAACCTGTAATTTAAATAGATTTTTATTTCATGTAATGGACATACACAAAATAGTCAAAATTGATGAAGTGAAATAAAATAAAATACATGTTTACATTTTTTTTTTTTTTTAACGAAAATGTGGTGCGTGCATATGTATTCACCCCCTTTGCTCTGAAGCCCCTAAATAAGATCTGGTGCAACCAATTACTTTCAGAAGTCACATAATTATTTAAATAAAGTCCACCTGTGTGCAATCTAAGTGTCACATGATCTCAGTAGATTACACCTGTTCTGAAAGGCCCCAGAGTCACCACTAAGTGAGGGGCACCCCCAAGCAAGCGGCACCATGAAGACCAAGGAGCTCTCCAAACAGGTCAGGGACAAAGTTGTGGAGAAGTACAGATCAGGGTTGGGTTATAAAAAAATATCCGAAACTTCGAACATCCCACTGAGCACCATTAAATCCATTATTAAAAAATTGAAAGAATATGGCACCACAACACACCTGCCAAGAGAGGGTCACCCACCAAAACTCCAGGCAACGAGGGCTTTAATCAGAGAGGCAACAAAGAGACCAAAGAAATCCCTGAAGGAACTGCAAAGCTCTACAGCAGAGATTGGAGTATCTGTTCATAGTACCACTTTAAGCCGTACACTCCACAGAGCTGGGCTTTACGGAAGAGTGGCCAGAAAAAAGACATTGCTTAAAGAAAAAAATGAACAATCCCGATTGGTGTTCGCCATAAGGCATGTGGGAGACTCCCCAACATATGGAAGAAGGTACTCTGGTTAGATGAGACTAAAATGGAGCTTTTTGGCCATCAAGTAAAACGCTATGTCTGGCACAAACCCAACACCTCTCATCACCCTGAGAACACCACACCATCCGTGGCAGCATCATGCTGTGGGGATGTTTTTCATTGGCAGGGACTGGGAAACTGGTCAGAATTGAAGGAATGATGGGATGGCGCTATATACAGGGAAATTCTTTCAGGAATCCTATTTCAGTCTTCAAGAGATTTGAGACTGGGACGGAGGTTCACCTTCCAGCAGGACAAGGACCCTAAGCATACTGCTAAAGCAACACTTAAGTGTTTTAAGAGGAAACATTTAAATGTCTTGGAATGGCCTACTCAAAGCCCAGACCTCAATCCAATTGAGAATCTGTGGTATGATTGCTGCACACCAGCGGAACCCATCCAACTTGAAGGAGCTGGAGCAGTTTTGCCTTGAAGAATGGGCAAAAATCTCATTGGCTAGATGTGCCAAGCTTATAAAGACATACCCCAAGAGACTTGCAGCTGTAATTGCTGCAAAAGGTGGCTCTCCAAAGTATTGACTTTGGGGGGGCGAGTAGTTATGCACGCTCAAGTTTTCTGTTTTTTTTAAATCTTATTTCTTGTTTGTTTCATCCCAAAACGTATTTTGCATCCTCAAAGTGGTAGGCATGTTGTGTAAATCAAATGATACAAACCCCCCCAAAATCCATTTTAATTCCAGGTTGTAAGGCAACAAAATAGGAAAAATGCCAATGGGGGTGAATACTTTTGCAAGCCACTGTATGTCCATACTGTATTCTATACTGTTCTATTGCATCTTAGTCTATGCTGCTCTGACATTGCTCATCCATATATTTCTATATTATTATTCTATTCCTTACGTAGATTTGTGTGTGTTAGGTAGTTGTTGTGAAATTGTTAGATTACTGGATTGCACCGTCGGAATTAGAAGCACAAGCATTTCACTGCACTCGCAATAATATCTGCTAACCATGTGTATGTGACCAATACAATTTTATTTGATATTTTATATAAATATTTCTGCATTAATGTGTTTCCACCGCCATTTCCCATATTTTACCGACACAAAAAGATCCCACAATGTCAAACGTACGAACTACACAAATGTATGTGGACACCTGCTCGTCGAACATCTCATTCCAAAATGATGGCCATTAATATGGAGTTGGTCCCCCCTTAGCTGCTGTAACAGCCTCTAATCTTCTGGTAAGGCTTTCCACTAGACGTTGGAACATTGCTGTGGGGACTTGCTTCCATTCAGCCACAAGAGCATTAGTGAGGTCTGGCACTGATGTGGGGCGATTAGGCCTGGCTCACTGTCGGCATTCCAATTCATCCCAAAGGTGTTTGATGGGGTTGAGGTCAGGCTCTGTGCAGGCCAGTCAAGTTATTCCATACCAATCTCGACAAACCATGTCTGTATGGACCTCGCTTTGTGAACAAGGGCATTGTCATGCTGAAACAGATAAAGGGCCTTCCCCAAACTGTTGCCACAAAGTTGGAGGCACAGAGTCATCTAGAATGTCATTGTATGCTGTAGCGTTAAGATTTCCCTTCACTGGAAGGGGTTAAGGGGCCAAACCATGAAAAACAGCTTGAGAACATTATTCACCATCCACCAAACTTTACAGTTGGCACTATGCATTGGGGCAGGTAGCATTCTCCTGTCATCCGCCAAACCCAGATTCGTCCGTCGGACTGCCAGATGGTGAAGTGGGATTCATCACTCCAGACAATGCATTTCCACTGCTACAGAGGCTAATGGCGGCAAGCTTTACACCAGTCCAGCCGATGCTTGGCATTGTCATGGTGATCTTAGGCTTGTGTGTGGCTGCTCTGCCATGGAAACCTATTTCTTGAAGCTCCAAACTAACAGTTATTGTGCTGATGTTGCTTCCAGAGGCAGTTTGGAACTCAGGAGTGAGTGTTGCAACCGAGGACAGACCATTTTTACGTGCTACGCGCTCTACACTGTTCAGCACGCAGACCCGCTCTGTGAGCTTGTGTGACATTTCCACTTCACAATAACAGCGCTTACAGTTTACTAGGGCAGCTCTAGCAGGGCAGAAATGTGATGAACTGACTTTGTTGGAAACGTGGCATCCAATGACGGTGCCACATTGAAAGTCACTGAGCTCTTCAGTAAGGCCATTCTACTGCCAATGTTTGTCTATGGAGATTGCAAGGCTGTGTGCTCGATTTTATAGACCTGTCAGCAGCGGGTGAAAGAGCCAATTCGATTGATTTCAAGGGGTTTCCACATACTTTTTCATATATATATAGTGTACCTGTTTCCATCACAGCTGTCGTGGTTTTGTTTTACTGGCAATAAACTGGATGGAAAGTGGTTAGTGATGGCATAATGTATAGTCTGGCAGCCATTTTGAGTGTCCCCATGTCAGGAAGTAAAAACAGGAAGTGGTACCCTTCAATCTGTGCTGTGACTGACATTACACAAATTCCATTCCATTGCATGAGCCACATTAGTTAGCATCGTTCTACTTTACCATGGCAATCCAGCATCAGTTGATAGAACATTCCAAAATACTATAGAAATGATTGCCTCAAAATACCAGGAAGCCGGTGTGAGTGTACCCTTGAGTTTACCAGTCAAATTGCTCACACACACACACACACACACACACACACACACACACACACACACACTGAAAGGTTTGAAGACAGGCAGGCTTAAACATTGTCTGTCTGCCAGCTGTGTACCTGCCTTGCCTGAGCTTTGTGGAAGCCTGCAGAAGGCCTGTGTCAGTAAGAGGATGGGCAGCTCTTCCCAACTCTCTGGTGTACAGGAAGCAGTTCCACATCTAATCACAGTTTGTGTGCCAGACCAATGTAGGCCACAGTGAAGGAAGGTACCTTACTGTACCCTTCCATGAGGGTTACTGTTACACACTGGGCTCAATGGGACTACACACACGCATGTGTGTACATACACACACAAACACAAATATGTCCATATTTCAGTCCATAACATATATTTTTTGTTCTGTTGAGAGAAGCTTTTTCCCCTTTTTCCTGCAGTAGACAGTCTGGTTCAGACTAATATAATAATATACTGTTATAAGCACATTCTCACTGCTGGAGAGAGAATCACTGGCCTCCACATGACATGCTCTCTCTCTCCCGCCATCTCAAGTCAAATCAACTTGTATGTGGTCACGTTTCGTCGTAAACACAACAGGTGTAGACTAACAGTGAAATGCTCATTTACGGCCCTTGTCCAGCAATGCAGAGTAGAACAATGTAATAATAGAAATGGTGATATGAGGAATAAATACACAGTGAATAACGAATAACATGGCAGGTCCATGTGTAGAGGTACGAGATAGTTGAGGTAGCTATGTACATATGGATAATAAACAGTAGTAGCAGCTGGTAGCCATTTAATTAGCAGTCTTATTTAATTGGCAGTCTTTATTTAGCAGTCTTTCTTAGCAGTCTTATGGCTTGGGGGTAGAAGCTGTTCAGGGTCCTGCTGATTCCAGACATGGTGCATCGGTACCGCTTACCGTGCGGTAGCAGAGAGAACAGTTTATGACTAGGGTGAGTGGCTGGAGTCTGACCATTTTTGGGTCCTTCCTCTGACACTGCCTGGTATAGAGGTCTTGGATGGCAGGGAGCTCGGCCCCAGTGATGAACTGCGCCTTGCGGTTGGGTGCCTTGCGGTTGCCGTATGAAGTGGTGATGCAGCTGTAGAACTTTTTGAGGATCTGAGGACCCATACCAAATCTTTTCAGCCTCCAGAGGGGGAAGAGACACTGTCGTGTCCTCTTCACATCTGTGTGGGTGGGTGTGTGTGGACCATGTTAATTCCTTATTAAGCTCTCAACCCACTCCACTACAGCCCCATCGATGTGGATGGGGGCATGCTCGCCCCACTGTTTCCTGTAGTCCACTATCAGCTCCTTTGTCTTGCTGACGTTGAGGGAGAGTTGTTGTCCTGGCACCACACTGCCAGGTCGCTGGCCTCCTCCCTATAGGCTGTCTCATTGTCGTTGGTGATCAGTCTGACCACCGTTGTGTCGTCAGCAAACTTGATGATGGTATTAGAGTCGTGCTTGGCCACACAGTTGTGGGTGAACAGGGAGTGCAGGAGGGGTCTAAGTACACACCCCTGAAGAGCGCCCGTGGTCAGTGTCAGCGTGGCGGATGTGTTGTTGCCTACCATCACTGCCTGGGTGCGGTCCTTCAGGAAGTCCAGGATCCAGTTGCAGAGAGAAGTGTTCAGTCCCAGGGTCCTGAGCTTGGTGATGAGCTTGGAGGGCACTATGGTGTTGAATGCTAAGTTGTAGTCAGTGATAAGCATTCCTTTTGTCCATGTGGGTGAGGGCAGTGTGTGAAGTGCCCCCTCCCCCACTCCCTCTCTCTCCCCCACTCCTTCCGTCTCTCCCTCTAAATCGAAATCTTCCTCCTTGCTGTCTCATCCAAATGGTGCTGCTGTTATTTTAAGAGATTTGCAAAGTTCAGACATTTATTTCTGATCTAGTTTAGTTTTTTTTTTTTTTTTTTACAGGGACAGTGCACATTAATCAACGTTTCAGTAAAAGTGCCGGTTTTAGCCAGCCGGCTAATTTTCAACCGCAGTCCCTGGGCAGGTTATTAAAAACAATTACAATATAGACAATAGCAGCATAGAACAAGCAAGACATAGCAACATAGGACAAGCAAGACATAGCATACAGACAGAGCAACATAGGACAAGCAAGACGCAGCATACAGACAGAGCAACATAAAACAAAAAGCAGCAAGACAAAATTCATAAAAGCAACAAAGTGTCTATGCCATTTACTGTGCATTCGGGAAGTATTCAGACCCCTTGACTTTTTCCACATTTTGTTACGTTACAGCCCTGTTTCTAAACATGTATTAAATTGTTATTTTTCCTCATCAATCTACACACAATAACCAATAATGACAAAGCAAAAAACGTTTTTTAGAAATGTTTGCAAATGTGTATATTTACAGTGCCTTGCGAAAGTATTCGGCCCCCTTGAACTTTGCGACCTTTTGCCACATTTCAGGCTTCAAACATAAAGATATAAAACTGTATTTTTTTGTGAAGAATCAACAACAAGTGGGACACAATCATGAAGTGGAACGACATTTATTGGATATTTCAAACTTTTTTAACAAATCAAAAACTGAAAAATTGGGCGTGCAAAATTATTCAGCCCCTTTACTTTCAGTACAGCAAACTCTCTCCAGAAGTTCAGTGAGGATCTCTGAATGATCCAATGTTGACCTAAATTAATAATGATGATAAATACAATCCACCTGTGTGTAATCAAGTCTCCGTATAAATGCACCTGCACTGTGATAGTCTCAGAGGTCCGTCAAAAGCGCAGAGAGCATCATGAAGAACAAGGAACACACCAGGCAGGTCCGAGATACTGTTGTGAAGAAGTTTAAAGCCGAATTTGGATACAAAAAGATTTCCCAAGCTTTAAACATCCCAAGGAGCACTGTGCAAGCGATAATATTGAAATGGAAGGAGTATCAGACCACTGCAAATCTACCAAGACCTGGCCGTCCCTCTAAACTTTCAGCTCATACAAGGAGAAGACTGATCAGAGATGCAGCCAAGAGGCCCATGATCACTCTGGATGAACTGCAGAGATCTACAGCTGAGGTGGGAGACTCTGTCCATGGGACAACAATCAGTCGTATATTGCACAAATCTGGCCTTTATGGAAGAGTGGCAAGAAGAAAGACATTTCTTAAAGATATCCATAAAAAGTGTTTTTTAAAGTTTGCCACAAGCCACCCGGGAGACACACCAAACATGTGGAAGAAGGTGCTCTGGTCAGATGAAACCAAAATTGAACTTTTTGGCAACAATGCAAAACGTTATGTTTGGCGTAAAAGCAACACAGCTGAACACACCATCCCCACTGTCAAACATGGTGGTGGCAGCATCATGGTTTGGGCCTGCTTTTTTTCAGCAGGGACAGGGAAGATGGTTAAAATTGATGGGAAGATGGATGGAGCCAAATACAGGACCATTCTGGAAGAAAACCTGATGGAGTCTGCAAAAGACCTGAGACTGGGACGGAGATTTGTCTTCCAACAAGACAATGATCCAAAACATAAAGCAAAATCTACAATGGAATGGTTCAAAAATAAACATATCCAGGTGTTAGAATGGCCAAGTCAAAGTCCAGACCTGAATCCAATCGAGAATCTGTGGAAAGAACTGAAAACTGCTGTTCACAAATGCTCTCCATCCAACCTCACTGAGCTCGAGCTGTTTTGCAAGGAGGAATGGGAAAAAATGTCAGTCTCTCGATGTGCAAAACTGATAGAGACATACCCCAAGCGACTTACAGCTGTAATCGCAGCAAAAGGTGGCGCTACAAAGTATTAACTTAAGGGGGCTGAATAATTTTGCACGCCCAATTTTTCAGTTTTTGATTTGTTAAAAAAGTTTGAAATATCCAATAAATGTCGTTCCACTTCATGATTGTGTCCCACTTGTTGTTGATTCTTCACAAAAAAATACAGTTTTATATCTTTATGTTTGAAGCCTGAAATGTGGCAAAAGGTCGCAAAGTTCAAGGGGGCCGAATATTTTCGCAAGGCACTGTACATACAGTGGGAAGAAAAAGTATGTGAACCCTTTAGAATGATCTGGATTTCTGCATAAATTGGTCATAACATTTTATCTGATCTTCATCTAGGTCACAACAATAGACAAACACAGTTTGCTTAAACTAATAACACACAAACAATTATAATTGTTCATGTCTTTATTGAACACACTGCGTAAACATTCACAATGCAGGTTGGAAAAAGTATGTGAACCCCTGGATTTAATAACTGCTTGAGCCTCCTTTGGCAGCAATAACCTCAACCAAACATTTTTTGTAGTTGCGGATCAGACCTGCACAACGGTCAGGAGGAATTTTGGACCATTCCTCTTTACAAAACTGTTTCAGTTCCACAATATTCTTGGGATGTCTGGTGTGAACCATTCTTTTGAGGTCATGCCACAGCATCTCAACGGGTTGAGGTGAGGACTGACTAGGCCACTCCAGGAGGTGTATTTTCTTCTGTTGAAGCCATGCGGTTGTTGATTTACTTCTGTGTAATGGGTCGTTGTCCTGTTGCATTACCCAACTTCTGTTGAGCTTCAATTGGCAGACAGATAGACTTACATTCTCCTGCAAAATGTCTTGATAAACTTGGGAATTCATTTTTCCGTCAATGATAGCAAGTTGTCCAGGCCCTGAGGCAGTAAAGCAGTCCCAAACCATGATGCTCCCTCCACCATACTTTACAGTTGTGATGAGGTTTTGATGTTGGTGTGCTGTCTTTTTTCTCCACACATAGTGTTGTATGTTCCTTCCAAACAACTCAACTTTAGTTTCATCTGTCCACAGAATATTTTTCCAGAAGCACTGTGGAACATCCAGGTGCTCTTTTGCAAACTTTAGATTTGCAGCAATGGTTTTTTTTGGACAGCAGTGGCTTCGTCTGTGGTGTCCTCCCATGAACACCATTCTTGTTTAGTGTTTTACGTGTCGTAGACTAGTCAACAGAGATGTTAGCATCTTCCAGAGATTTCTGTAAATCTTTAGCTGACATTCTCGGATTCTTCTAAACCTCACTGAGCATTCTGCGCTGTGCTCTTGCAGTCATCTTTGCAGGATGGCCGCTCCTAGGGAGAGTAGCAACAGTGATGACATTTCTCTATTTATAGACCATTTGTCTTACCGTGGACTGACTTTGAGATACTTTTGTAACCCTTTCCAGTTTTATGCAAGGCAACAATTCTTAATCTTGGGTCTGAGATCTATTTTGTTCGAGGCATGGTTCACATTAGGTAATGCTTCTTGTGAATAACAAACTCAAATTTTGCGAGTGTTTTTCATGGGGCAGGTCTCTCTCACCAAGATCTCCAATCTCGTCTCATTGATTTGACTCCAGGTTAGCTGACTCCTGACTCCAATTAGCTTTTGGAGAAGTCATTAGCCTAGGGGTTCACATACTTTTTCCAACGTACACTGTGAATGTTTAAGTGATGTATTCAAATAGACAAGACAAATACAATAATGTGTGTGTTATTAGTTTAAGCACACTGTCACTGCTTTCTTCCTGGGAAGGAGAGGCGGACCAAAACACAGCGTGGTTGAAGTTCATGGTTCTTTAATAAGAGACACTTAACATGAACAAACTACACCACAATAAACGTGGCAAAACCGAAACAGCCCTATCTGGTGCAGAAAACACAAAGACAGGAACCATTCACCCATAAAATACCCAAAGAATATGGCTGCCTAAATATGGTTCCCAATCAGAGACAACAATAAACACCTGTCTCTGATTGAGAACCAATCTAGGCAACCATAGACTTACCTAGACAACTAAACTGAACACAACCCCATAAATCTACAACAAAAAAAACCTAGACAAGACAAAACACATAAATCACCCATATCACACCCTGGCCTAACCAAAATAATAAAGAAAACAAAGATAACTAAGGCCAGGGCGTGTCTATTCAGATCAGATGTCACGGCCATCAGAAGAAGTAGACCAAAGTGCAGCGTGGTGAGCGTACTTTTCTCTTTTTATTTCAAATGTTTCCAAAAAAACAACAAAGGAAAGAAACAACCGTGAAGCTTACAGTGACACAAACAAACACACACTGACAGGAGGGAAAAAAGGGCTGCCTAAGTATGATTCCCAATCAGAGACAAGGATAGACAGCTGTCCCTGATTGAGAACCATACCCGGCCAACACATAGAAACACAAATCATAGAAATAAAGGACATAGAATGCCCACCCAAATCACACCCTGACCAAACCAAAAAGAGACATGAAAAAGGGCTCTGGCACAAAAAGTCTGGGCTCTGGCTGGGCGTTCTTTTGGCTGTGTGCTTAGGTTCGTTGTCCTGTTGGAAGGTGAACCTTTGCCCCAGGTCCTGAGCGCTCTGGAGCAGGTTTTCATTAAGGATCTCTCTGTACTTTGCTCCGTTTATCTTTCCCTCGATCCTGACTAGTCTCCCAGTCCCTGCCGCTGAAAAACATCCCCTCATCATGATGCTGCCACCACCATGCGGCACCGTAGGGATGGTGCCAGGTTTCCTCCAGACGTGATGCTTGGCATTCAGGCCAAAGAGTTCAATCATGGTTTCCTCAGACCAGAGAATCTTGGTTCTCATGGTCTGAGAGTCCTTTAGGTGTCTTTTGAGAAACTCCAAGCAGCTGTCATGTGCCTTTTACTGAGGAGTGGCTTCTATCTGGCCACTCTACCATAAAGGCCTTTATGGTAGAGAGCTGCAGAGATGGTTGTCCTTCTGGAAGGTTCTCCCATCTCCACAGAGGAACTCTAGAGCTCTTTCAGAGTGACCATCTGGTTCTTGGTCACCTCTCTGACCAAGGCCCTTCTCCCCCCATTGCTCAGTTTGGCTGGGCGGCCAGCTCTAGGAAGAGTCTTGGTGGTTCCAAACTTCTTCCATTTAAGAATGAAGGAGGCCACTGTGTTCTTGGGGACCTTCAATTCAGCAGTAATGTTTTGGTTTCCTGTCCCATATCTGTGCCTTGACACAATCCTGTCTCGGAGCTCTACGGACAATTCCTTCGACCTCATGGCTTGGTTTTTGCTCTGACATGCACTGTCAACTGTGGGACCTTATATAGACAGGTGTGTGCCTTTCCAAATCATGTCCAATCGATTGAATTTACCACAGGTGGACTCCAATCAGGTTGTAGAAACATCTCAAGGATGATCAAAGGAAACAGGATGCACCTGAGCTCAATTGCGAGTCTCATAGCAAAGGCTCTGAAAACGTATGTAAATAAGGTATTTCTGTTTTTTTATTTGCATTAAATTTGCAACATTTTCTAGAAATCTGTGTTGGCTTTGTCATTATGGGGTGTTGTGTGTAGACTGATGAGGAAAACAAATGATTTCATCCATTTTAGAAGCGTGGAATCAGCGAAGGGGTCTGAGTACTTTCTGAACGCACTGTATCAGATTATCTGAGTAGAATGATCTGAGACAAAATGGAGAATCCATTATGTCAGACAATGTTTACCCGTAGTCATATGTACATTACAAAGTCTATGTTGGAAAATATGTTAAAGTAGAAGTGTGATGGGGAGGGGGAGAATGGTGTCTTGTTTGTTTTACTTTGTTTGGCCTTTTGCCTTGTTCATAAAACAACTCTGACATTCAGAATTCTGACAAGGGCAGCTAACACACACACACAAACACACGCACACGCACGCACACACACACACACACACACACACACACACACACACACACACACACACACACACACACACACACACACACACACACACACACACACACACACACACACACAAACACACGCACACGCACGCACACACACACACACACACACAAACACACGCACTCGCACGCACACACACACACACACACACACACACACACACACACGCACGCACACATGCACACACACACACACACACACACACACACACACACACACACACACACACACTACTACTGCACCCAAACTCTTCTATCTGTATTCCTCTGATGGCCTCAACTCGCTTCAGCTGGCAGCCATATCTGGACGCTTCTTTGTTTTGGATTCAATTTCTCTCTCTTTCTAATACTCTCTCTCTCTCTTTCTAATACTCTCTCTCTCTTTCTAATACTCTCTCTCTCTTTCTAATACTCTCTCTTTCTAATACTCTCTCGCTTTCTAATACTCTCTCTCTCTTTCTAATACTCCCTCTCTTTCTAATACCCTCTCTCTCTTTCTAATACTCTCTCTCTCTTTCTAATACTCTCTCTCTCTTTCTAATACTCTCTCTCTTTCTAATACTCTCTCTCTCTTTCTAATACTCTCTCTCTTTCTAATACTCTCTCTCTCTTTCTAATACTCTCTCTCTTTCTAATACTCTCTCGTTCTAATACTCTCTCTCTTTCTAATACTCTCTCTCTTTCTAATACTCTCTCTTTCTAATACGCTCTCTCTTTCTAATACTCTCTCTCTTTCTAATACTCTCTCTCTTTCTAATACTCTCTCTTTCTAATACTCTCTCTTTCTAATACTCTCTCTCTTTCTAATACTCTCTCTCTTTCTAATACTCTCTCTCTCTTTCTAATACTCTCTCTCTTTCCAATACTCTCTCTCTTTCTAATACTCTCTCTCTCTTTCTAATACTCTCTCTCTCTTTCTAATACTCTCTCTCTCTTTCTAATACTCTCTCTTTCTAATACTCTCTCTCTTTCTAATACTCTCTCTCTCTTTCTAATACTCCCTCTCTTTCTAATACTCTCTCTCTTTCTAATACTCTCTCTCTTTCTAATACTCTCTCTCTCTTTCTAATACTCTCTCTTTTATCCCTCTTGTGTTCTTGGATCCCGCAGCGGTAGAAGGCAGGCCAATCGATACGGACACTTTTCTCTCATTAAGTCCCTTCAATGTCGGAGCAGGGGGGATGGGGGGACGTATTGAGGAGGAGGGAAATGTATGTCCTGTGCCTGGAATCCTCTCTTTCTCTTGTTCTCTCTCTCTCTCTCGCCCTCCCCCCTCCAAAAACAACATACCCCTCTATGGCTCGGCTATGTTGGCAGTGTGGGAGGTCAATTTCAATTCCATTTTCCATTTCACTCTATTTGGACAATGAATTGAAATTAATTGAAATGTAAATGTAAAACAGACGCCATTGTCAGCGAGTGTTTCTACTCTGCATTCATCTGCATGTCGAGAGGCTGAACTACACAGAGCTCCTGTGAGCTGTTATCTGTAGTGTTATGTGAGCTAGCCCACATGTATGCTATTCTGCAGTTGTCTATGTGTGTGTAATGGAGTTCATATGAGTTGATATGACTGTTATTCTGATGGGTGGCAAGGCAGGGGGTGCCCATGCATGAGTGCAGTCAGTCAGGCAGGGGTTGATGGAAGGTTAGAGTAAGTGCAGGGACACTAAATCACAGGAAGTCAGAGAGAGAGAGGTCTGTGTGTGTGTTCTGACAGGGCCCAGCCAACTGTGAACAGCAGATCAATCAGGTCTGTGTTTGAGTCACTTTCTCTCTGCCTCCTCCGCAAACCTTATTTATTTCTCTCCTCTCTGCAACCCTTTTAATCTCCTGTATGAGCCGATCCATGCTGTATGCTGACACCAGGCCAATGGCTGACATTTTCGGTCTAAAAAACAGCATGATAACTGTAAAAATATCTTATTATTCATCATATTTGTAGTCTCAATTTATTGGGAAAGCAGCTCAAAAATGTGTTGCTGGTTATTTAATCTTTAGCTGCAATGTTCCTGTCTTCAAATTTTGGAAAAACTTTGCACGTTGCAGGGGCTGTTGTGCAGACTGATTATTACTGTATTACTGCAGACTGATTATTACTGTATTACTGCAGACTGATTATTACTGTATTACTACAGACTGATTATTACTGTATTACTGCAGACTGATTATTACTGTATTACTGCAGACTGATTATTACTGTATTACTGCAGACTGATTATTACTGTATTACTGCCGACGGATTATTACTGTATTACTGCCGACTGATTATTACTGTATTACTGCAGACTGATTATTACTGTATTACTGCAGACTGATTATTACTGTATTACTGCCGACAGATTATTACTGTATTACTGCAGAATGATTATTACTGTATTACTGCCGACTGATTATTACTGTATTACTGCAGACTGATTATTACTGTATTACTGCCGACTGATTATTACTGTATTACTGCAGACTGGTTATTACTGTATTACTGCAGACTGATTATTACTGTATTACTGCCGACTGATTATTACTGTATTACTGAAGACTGATTATTACTGTATTACTGCCGACTGATTATTACTGTATTACTGCAGACTGATTATTACTGTATTACTGCCGACGGATTATTACTGTATTACTGCCGACGGATTATTACTGTATTACTGCAGACTGATTATTACTGTATTACTGAAGACTGATTATTACTGTATTACTGCCAACTGATTATTACTGTATTACTGCCGACTGATTATTACTGTATTACTGCCGACTGATTATTACCGTATTACTATCACTGCAGACTGATTATTACTGTATTACTGCAGACTGATTATTACTGTATTTCTGCAAACTGATTATTACTGTATTACTGCAGACTGATTATTACTGTATTTCTGCAGACTGATTATTACTGTATTTCTGCAGACTGATTATTACTGTATTACTGCCGACTGATTATTACTGTATTACTGCAGACTGATTATTACTGTATTACTGCAGACTGATTATTACTGTATTACTATTACTGCAGACTGATTATTACTGTATTACTATCACTGCAGACTGATTATTGCTGTATTACTATCACTGCAGACTGATTATTACTGTATTACTATCACTGCAGACTGATTATTACCGTATTACTATCACTGCAGACTGATTATTGCTGTATTACTGCAGACTGATTATTACTGTATTACTGCAGACTGACTATTACTGTATTACTGCAGACTGATTATTACTGAAGACTGATTATTACTGTATTACTGCAGACTGATCATTACTGTATTAATGCAGACTGATTATTACTGTATTACTGAAGACTGATTATTACTGTATTACTGCCGACTAATTATTACTGTATTACTGCAGACTGATTATTACTGTATTACTGCAGACTGATTATTACTGTATTACAGCCGACGGATTATTACTGTATTACTGCAGACTAATTATTACTGTATTACTGCAGACTGATTATTACTGTATTACTGAAGACTGATTATTACTGTATTGCTGACGACTGATTATTACTGTATTACTGCCGACTGATTATTACTGTATTACTGCAGACTGATTATTACTGTATTACTGCAGACTGGTTATTACTGTATTACTGCAGACTGATTATTACTGTATTACTGCCGACTGATTATTACTGAAGACTGATTATTACTGTGTTACTATCACTGCAGACTGATTATTACTGTATTACTATCACTGCAGACTGATTATTGCTGTGTTACTATCACTGCAGACTGATTATTACTGTATTACTATCACTGCAGACTGATTATTACTGTATTACTGCAGACTGATTATAACTGTATTACTGCAGACTGATTATTACTGTATTTCTGCAGACAGGAAAGCTGTTAATATTATAAATGATGAGTGTTAAAGCCTTTATCAGTGCATCCCAGTGTTTGTTATTCAGACCTCCCTATAAGCCCTTCTCCTGTTGACCTGGTTTTAGTCTCTCTTGTTTAAAAGCCTAGGTGCCGCCAAAGCCAAGTCCACCTCTTTTTTTAAACTGTCATCTCTTTTACCTTCTCTCCATCTCTTCCTGACCTCTCCTCTTTAACCAGTTCAGTTAGGCATCCTTCTGTTCTTTTACCTTCTCTCCATCTCTTCCTGACCTCTCCTCTTTAACCAGTTCAGTTAGGCATTTTTCTTTTCTTTTACCTTCTAACTAAGCCTCTCTCCTTTTCTCCCCCTCTCTCCTTTTCTCCTCTCTCCTTTTCCCTCCCTCTCTCCTTTTCCCTCCCTCTCTCCTTTTCCCTCCCCTCTCCTTTTCCCTCCCTCTCTCCTTTTCCCTCCCTCTCTCCTTTTCCCTCCCTCTCTCCTTTTCTCCCCCTCTCTCCTTTTCTCCCCTCTCCTTTTCCCTCCCTCTCTCCTTTTCTCCCCCTCTCCTTTTCTCCCCTCTCCTTTTCCCTCCCCTCTCATTTTCCCTTCTTCTCTCCTTTTCCCTCCCTCTCTCCTTTTCTCCCCCTCTCTCCTTTTCTCCCCTCTCCTTTTCCCTCCCTCTCTCCTTTTCCCTCCCCTCTCATTTTCCCTCCCTCTCTCCTTTTCTCCCCCTCTCTCCTTTTCTCCCCTCTCCTTTTCCCGTCCTCTCTCCTTTTCCCTCCCCTCTCCTGTTCCCTCCCTCTCTCCTTTTCCCTTTTCTCCCCTCTCCTTTTCCCTCCCCTCTCATTTTCCCTTCTTCTCTCCTTTTCCCTCCCTCTCTCCTTTTCTCCCCTCTCTCCTTTTCTCCCCTCTCCTTTTCCCTCCCTCTCTCCTTTTCCCTCCCCTCTCATTTTCCCTCCCTCTCTCCTTTTCTCCCCCTCTCTCCTTTTCTCCCTCTCTCCTTTTCCCTTCCTCTCTCCTTTTCCCTCCCCTCTCATTTTCCCTCCCTCTCTCCTTTTCTCCCCCTCTCTCCTTTTCTCCCCTCTCCTTTTCTCTCCCTCTCTCCTTTTCCCTCCCCTCTCCTTTTCCCTCCCTCTCTCCTTTTCTCCCCCTCTCTCTTTTTCTCCCCTCTCCTTTTCCCTCCCTCTCTCCTTTTCTCCCCCTCTCTCCTTTTCTCCCCTCTCCTTTTCCCTCCCTCTCTCCTTTTCTCCCCTCTCCTTTTCCCTCCCTCTCTCCTTTTCCCTCCCTCTCTCCTTTTCTCCCCTCTCCTTTTCCCTCCCTCTCTCCTTTTCTCCCCTCTCCTTTTCCCTCCCTCTCTCCTCTGTTCCCACCCCTCCCCCACTTCGACACAGCGTGGTGAATGCCCTTCACTTCAGGCCAAACCAATCTGGCAGATGTGCAGAGATTTCAAGGCCGAACAGCTGGCCACTACAACTCGCAGCCACACACACACACACACACACACACACAGTGATGAGGGGGAGGGAGAGAAGAGGATGAGGAAGGGAGAAACAAATTCTGAGCTAGGGAGAGAGATTAAGGGGAAAGATGAGGATAGAGGGCTGTGGAAAGAGGCACGAGGAGAGAGAGGGGGGTGTGGAGGGACATATGAGAGAGTGAAAGGGCTTGCAGCCTGTCTGCCAGCCTGTTAGTAGCTCTTAGAGTGGAGCAGTGTGATAAACACCTTCCCTACAACACAGCTCCATGATGTATGAATATGTAGCTGTCATCTCCCAGCCTGGCTGTCTATACTGCAACACTGACTGATGCATAATTCAGCCATATGCTGCTGGGGGATGACGGCATACTGTTGGTAACAGACACACACTGAATGAGTAATACTCGTGTTTGGCGATAAATGGTGTCAATGCCGATTGCTATGGTTTATGGTGTCAGTTCAGATTCTGGCCTATGAATTGCATTTTATATGATTACAGTATTGAATATAGCAGGTTTCGCTGTATAGATTCAATGTTTAGTGTTTGTTGTGGATTTACAATGCCTCATCAGTATTACATAAAACATGAATAACCTGCCAGTTTTCATAATGGATCGATGTAAATGACTGTGTACTGTAGGACTTTGTGTCAGCATAGCCTTTCCTTTAAATTTCTCTAGCCCACTGGAGTTGATTGGCCAGTCGGGGTTGTGTAACCCGTCCAATCAGTTAATTGAATCACCTCGTCCTATTACCAGTCTGCCAACGCCAACCATGTTCCATCCAGCAAAGTCATTACGAACCTTTTATGAAGTTCCCTCAAAACGACAACATCACGGTTACTGTGTCTCCCTGATAGATACCCTGTACTCTCCCTTCTCCTCTATCCTTCCTCTCTCCCCTCCTTCCTTCTCCTCTCTCCTCCTTTCTTCTCCTTTCTCCTCCTCCCTTCTTCTATCTCCTCTTCTCTTATCCTCTATCCTTCCTCTCTCTTCCTCTCTCTTCTACTTTCTCCTATCTCCTCCTCTCTTATCCTCAATCCTTCCTCTCTCCTCTCTTCTCCTCTCTCCTCCCTTCTTATCCTCTCTCCTCCTCTCTTCTACTCCTCCTCTCTTATCCTCTAACCTTCCTCTCTCCTCTCTTATCCTCCTCCTCTCTTCTCCTCCTCCTCTCTTCTCCTCTCCTCCTCTCTTATCCTATATCCTCTTCTCCTCTCTTCTCCTCTATCCTTCCTCTCCTCTCTTCTCCCCTCCTCCTTCTCTTCTCCTCTCTTCTCCTCTCCTCCTCTCTTCTCCTCTATCCTTCCTCTCTCCTCTCTTCTCCTCTCCTCCTTCTCCTCCTCCTCTCTTCTCCTCTCCTCTCTTCTCCTCTCCTCCTCTCTTCTCCTCTATCCTCCTCTCTTCTCCTCTCTTCTCCTCTATCCTTCCTCTCTCCTCTCTTCTCCTATATCCTCCTCTCTTCTCCTCTCTTCTCCTCTCTTCTCCTCTCCTCCTCTCTTCTCCTCTCTTCTCCTCTCTCTTCTCCTCTCTTCTCCTCTCCTCTATCCTCCTTCTCTTCTCCCTCTTTCTTTATCGTCTTGCTCTCAGATTTCCGTCCCTTTCTTTCCCTATACCCCACTGTTCTTTTCTTCCCTCTCTTTCTCTTTCCTTTTTTATTCCTACCCTCCACCCTTTCGTCCCTCTTTCCCTCCTGCCTTTCATCCCTCTCTCCTTCTCTCACCTCCCCTCTCTTGCCCCCACTCTTCCCATCGTTCTCTCATCTCATCTTCTCCCTTTTCTCTCGCCCTACTTCTCCTCCCTCTCCTCTTCTCCTCCCTCTCTCCTCCCTCTCCTCTTCTCCTCTCTCTCTCCTCTTCTTCTTCTCTCTCCCCTCTTCTCCTCCCTCTCCCCTCTTCTCCTCCCTCTTTCCTCTTCTCCTCCCTCTCCTCTTCTCCTCCCTCTCTCCTCTTCTTCTTCTCTCTCCCCTCTTCTCCTCCCTCTCCCCTCTTCTCCTCCGTCTCCCCTCTTCTCCTCCGTCTCCCCTCTTCTCCTCCATTTCTCTCCCCTCTTCTCCCTCTTTCCTCCTCCTCTCTCCCCTCTTCTCCTCCCTCCCTCTCTCTCCCCATTTCTCTTCTCTCTCTCTCTCCCCTCTTCTCCTTTCTCTCCCTCTCCTCTTCTCCTCTCTCTCCCCTCTTCTCCTGTCTCTCCCTCTCCTCTTCACCTCCCTCCCTCTCTCTCCCCATTTCTCTTCTCTCTCTCTCCCCTCTTCTCCTTTCTCTCCCTCTCCTCTTCTCTCTCTCCCTTCTACTCCTGTCTCTCCCTCTCCTCTTCTCCTCTCTCTCCCCTCTTCTCCTGTCTCTCTCTCTCCTCTTCTCCTAAAGTGTCCCATGCGCTGCTTTGGTGGGTGTGATGAATCGGAGAAGGCCCAGGCTAATTAAAGGATTTTATATAAAACCAAGCAGGCCATTCCTCAACCCTTCATCCAGGTTTAACTAGAGAGAGACGAGAGGTAGAGAGAAGAGGGAGAAGAGACCGAATCTTCAAAAGCAGCTCTACCATTGGTTTATTCCGCATTGACTTGGGTAGTGTCTGTCTGCTAGCTATTGGGGAGACTAAGGATGTTTTTTGTCACTTTCTCTTATTCACAAACACACACACACACTCTATCTTGGTTTGTGTGTGTGTGTTTTAAAGCAGGATTGGCTCTTCTTGCTGATCGCTTGGTGAAGAGATTTACGTAACCCCCTGCAGTCAGAGAAGCTTTCTACACACACACACACACACACACACACACACCCAATCACGTCTCCCTCCAGCGTGGCGGACCCATGCAGCCATCAGGATAATAGCGTGGTTATGTCATGTTTGCTGTACAAAGTCAGCCGTCGGAGGACTGAGTGGAATTTGAATGAGGCTGTTCCCCTCTGCCGTCTGTCCTGTTCAGGGACCTTCCCTTGCCCATGGAGTCCACCTTCAGTCAGCTGGGACTAACAGTAGATATAGAACCTCTAACCCTGACAATTTGACTGGTCAACTCATGCCATGGCCCTCAGTCCACCCATTATGTCATCATTGACTTGAATGAGGAGGCCCATTTTCTGGATTCTATATGAGACTAACAGCCCTAATCCTGCTGCCTCTCCTCCCCTCATAATAGGAGCGGGTACTGTGGTGTGTAGTTGTTGTTACTGGGGTGTGTAGTTGTTGTTACTGGGGTGTGTAGTTGCTATTACTGTGGTGTGTAGTTGTTGTTACTGGGGTGTGTAGTTGCTGTTACTGTGGTGTGTAGTTGTTGTTACTGGGGTGTGTAGTTGTTGTTACTGTGGTGTGTAGTTGTTACTGTGGTGTGTAGTTGTTGTTACTGGCGTGTGTAGTTGTTGTTACTGGCGTGTGTAGTTGCTGTTACTAGGGTGTGTAGTTGTTGTTACTAGGGTGTGTAGTTGTTGTTACTGTGGTGTGTAGTTGTTGTTACTGTGGTGTGTAGTTGTTGCTACTGGGGTGTGTAGTTGTTGTTACTGGCGTGTGTAGTTGTTACTAGGGTGTGTAGTTGTTGTTACTAGGGTGTGTAGTTGTTGTTACTAGGGTGTGTAGTTGTTGTTACTGGCGTGTGTAGTTGTTGTTACTAGGGTGTGTTGTTGTTGTTACTAGGGTGTGTAGTTGTTGTTACTGTGGTGTGTAGTTGTTGTTACTGAGGTGTGTAGTTGTTACTGTGGTGTGTAGTTGTTCCTCTGTGGAGATGGGAGAAGGGTACCAAAAAATGTCTGCAGCATTGAATGTCTGCAGCATTGGATATAAAATGGCGCCGGAAGAAATGGCAGCAGTTTTACGGGCGTCCAACCAATTGTGCTATTATGTGGGGGTTTTCGTGTTATTTGTACCTTATTTTGTACGTAATGTTTCTGCAACCGTATCTTACAGCAGAAAAGAGCTTCTGTATATCAGGACAGCGATCACTCACCTCGGATTAGACTAAGAGCTTCTGGATATCAGGACAGCGGTCACTCACCTCGGATTAGACAAAGAGCTTCTGGATATCAGGACAGAGATCACTCACCTCGGATTACACAAAGAGTTTCTGGATATCAGGACAGCGATCACTCACCTCGGATTAGACAAAGAGCTTCTGGATATCAGGACAGCGATCACTCACCTCGGATTAGACAAAGCGCTTCTGGATATCAGGACAGAGATCATTCACCTCGGATTACACAAAGAGCTTCTGGATATCAGGACAGCGATCACTCACCTCGGATTACACAAAGAGCTTCTGGATATCAGGACAGAGATCACTCACCTCGAATGACACAAAGAGCATCTGGATATCAGGACAGCGATCACTCACCTCGGATTACACAAAGAGCTTCTGGATATCAGGACAGCGATCACTCACCTTGGATTAGACAAAGAGCTTCTGGATATCAGGACAGCGATCACTCACCTCGGATTAGACAAAGATTTTTTCTTCACCAAGCAGGACGCACAGGACATTCTCCAAACTCCCGACAGGTCCAACATTCCAGTTATTGGCAAGAGGAAGAGACGCAGGCACAGAGGACACCGAGCGGGATGCCTCGATAGGATCCGCCAACGGCGAGTGGGAAAGCTGCTGTCAACATTACTCCCCAACGTGCAATCATTGGACAATAAATTAGACGAGGTACGATCACGAATATCCTATCAACGGGACATCAAAAACGGTGACATCTTGTGTTTCACGGAATCGTGGCTGAATGATGACATGGATATTCAGCTAGCGGGATACACGCTGCACCAGCAAGATAGAACAACACACTCCAGTAAGACAAGGGGGGGGGGCAGTCTGTGCATATTTGTAAACAACAGCTGGTGCGCAAAATCTAAGGAAGTCTCTAGATTTTGCTCGCATGAAGTAGAGTATATTGTGATAAATTGCAGACCACACTATTTGCCGAGAGAGTTTTCAGCTATACTTTTCGTGGCTGTTTATTTACCACCACAGCCGGATGCTGGCACTAAGACCGCACTCAGTCAGCTGTATACAGAAATAAGCAAACAGGAAATCACTCACCCAGAGGCGGCGCTCCTATTGGCCGGAGACTTTAATGCAGGGAAACTTAAATCAGTTCGACCAAATCTCTATCAACATGTTAAATGTGCAACCAGAGGGGGGGAAATCTAGATCACCTGTACTCCACACACAGAGATGCGTACAAAGCTTTCCCTCGTGCTCAGTCCCCTCCTGTACTCCCTGTTCACCCACGACTGCATGGCCAGGCACGACTCCAACACCATCATTAAGTTTGCTGACGACACAACAGGCCTGATCACCGACAACGACGAGACAACCTATAGGGAGGTCAGAGACCTGGCCGGGTGGTGCCAGAATAACAACCTATCCCTCAACGTAACCAAGACTAAGGAGATGATTGTGGATTACAGGAAAAGGAGGACCGAGCACGCCCCCATTCTCATCGACTGGGCTATAGTGGAGCAGGTTGAGAGCTTCAAGTTCCTTGAATCACCAACAAACTAGACTGGTCCAAACACACCAAGACAGTTGTGAAAGTCGAGTGACAGTCGACAAAGCCTATTCCCCATCAGGAAACTAAAAAGATTTGTCATGGGTCTTCAGATCCTCAAAAGGTTCTACAGCTGCAACATCGAGAGCATCCTGACTGGTTGCATCACGGCCTGGTACGGCAATTGCTTGGCCTCCGACCGCAACGCAATACAGAGAGTAGTTTGTATGGCCCCGTACATCAGTGGGGCCAAGCTTCCTGCCATCCAGGACCTCTATACCAGGTTGTGTCAGAGGAAGGTCCTAGAAATTGTCAAAGACCCCAGCCACCCAAGTCATAGACAGTTATTTCTGCTACCGCATGGCAAGCTTTACCAGAGTGCCAAGTCTAGGACAAATAGGCTTCTCAACAGTTTTTACCCCCAAGCCATAAGACTCCTGAACAGGTAATCAAATGGCTACCCGGACTATTTGCAATGTGTGCCCCCTCCAACCCCCCTTTAATGCTGCTGCTACTCTCTGTTTATCATATATACATAGTCACTTTAACTATACATTCATGTACATACTACCTCAATTGGCCCGACCAACCAGTGCTCCCGCACATTTGCTAACCGGGCTATCTGCATTGTGTTCCACCAACCCCTCTTTTACGCTACTGCTACTCTCTGTTCATTATATATTCATAGTCACTTTAACCATATCTACATACTACCTCAATCAGCCCGACTAACCGGTATCTGTATGTAGCCTCGCTACTTTTATAGCCTGCGTACTGTATATAGCCTCGCTACTGTTATTACTGTCTTTCTACTGTTGTAGAAGAACCTTCCAGAAGGACAACCATCTCTGCAGCACTCAAATAATCAGTCCTTTATGGTAGCGTGGCCAGACGGAAGCCACTCCTCAGTAAAAGGCACATGACAGCCCGCTTGGAGTTTGCCAAAAGGCACCTAAAGGACTCTCAGATCTCGATAAACAAGATTCTCTGGTCTGATGAAACCAAGATTGAACTCTTTGGCCGGAATACCAAGTGTCACGTCTGGAGGAAACCTGGCACCATCCCTACAGTGAACCATGGTCGTGGCAGCATCATTCTGTGGGGATGTTTTCCAGCGGCAGGGACTGGGAGACTAGTCAGGATCGAGGCGAAGATGAACAGAGCAAAGTACAGAGAGTCCGGGCTCTAGCTGGGCCACTCAAGGACATTCAGAGACTTTTCCCTAAGCCACTCCTGTGTTGTCTTGGCTGTGTGCTTTGAGTCATTGTCCTATTGGAAGGTGTACATTCGCCCCAGTCTGAGGTCCTGATTGTGTTGGATCAGGTTTTCATCAAGGATCTCTCTGTTCATCTTTGCCTCGATCCTGACTAGTCTCCCAGTCCTTATTATTGAAGTGACCAGTGTTCCATTATTAAAGGGTTGTCTATGTACATGGTCAGCAGTCTTTAAGATGCATGTTAGAGTGACCGGGTGATACACGGCTAGTGACGGTGACTAAGTTCAGAGAAGGTTACTGGGTGGAGTCCGGCTAGTGACGGTGACTAAGTTCAGAGAAGGTTACTGGGTGGAGGCCGGCTAGTGACGGTGACTAAGTTCAGAGAAGGTTACTGGGTGGAGTCCGGCTAGTGACCGTGACTAAGTTCAGGGAAGGTTACTGGGTGGAGTCCGGCTAGTGACGGTGACTAAGTTCAGAGAAGGGTACTGAGTGGAGTCCGGCTAGTGACCGTGACTAAGTTCAGAGAAGGGTACTGAGTGGAGTCCGGCTAGTGACGGTGACTAAGTTCAGAGAAGGGTACTGAGTGGAGTCCGGCTAGTGACGGTGACTAAGTTCAGAGAAGGGTACTGGTTGGAGTCCGGCTAGTGACCGTGACTAAGTTCAGAGAAGGGTACTGAGTGGAGTCCGGCTAGTGACGGTGACTAAGTTCAGAGAAGGGTACTGAGTGGAGTCCGGCTAGTGACGGTGACTAAGTTCAGAGAAGGTTACTGAGTGGAGGCCGGCTAGTGACCGTGACTAAGTTCAGAGAAGGGTACTGAGTGGAGTCCGGCTAGTGACGGTGACTAAGTTCAGAGAAGGGTACTGAGTGGAGTCCGGCTAGTGACGGTGACTAAGTTCAGAGAAGGGTACTGGGTGGAGTCCGGCTAGTGACCGTGACTAAGTTCAGAGAAGGGTACTGAGTGGAGTCCGGCTAGTGACGGTGACTAAGTTCAGAGAAGGGTACTGGGTGGAGTCCGGCTAGTGACCGTGACTAAGTTCAGAGAAGTGTACTGGGTGGAGTCCGGCTAGTGACGGTGACTAAGTCAACAATCTGATGGCCTTAGAAATATAAGCAGTTTTTCAGTCTCTCGGTCCCAACTTTGATGCACCTGTACTGACCTCGCCTTCTGGATGATAGCTGGGTGAACAGGCAGTGGCTCGGGTGGTTTGTTGTCCTTGATGATCTTTTTGGCCTTCTTGTGACATCGGGTGCTGTAGGTGTCCTGGAGGGCAGGCAGTGTGCTCCCGATGATGCGTTGGGCAGACCACACCACCCTCTGGAGAGGCCTGTGGTTGTGGACGTTGCAGTTGCCTGACAGGATCCTCTCCATGGTGCATCTGTAAAAGTTTATGAGGATTTTAGGGGCCAAGATGAATTTCTTCAGCCTCCTGAAGTTGAAGAGGCGCTGGTGCGCCTTCTTCACCACACTGTCTGTGTGACAGTGTGTCAGTAATGTGTACACCGAGGAACTTGAAGCTTTTCACTTTGTCCACTGCAGCCCCCCTCGATGTGGATGTGGGTGTTTTCTTGCTGTAGTTGATAATAGTGTGTGTAGTTGATAATTGTGTGTGTAGTTGATAATAGTGTGTGTAGTTGATAATAGTGTGTGTAGTTGATAATTGTGTGTGTGTGTGTAGTTGACAATAGTGTGTGTGTGTAGTTGATAATAGTGTGTGTGTGTGTGTGTGTGTAGTTGATGAAAGTGTGTGTGTGTGTGTGTGTGTGTGTGTAGTTGATGATATTGTGTGTGTAGTTGATAATAGTGTGTGTTGTTGATAAAAGGGTGTGTGTGTGTGTGTGTGGTTGATAATAGTGTGTGTGTGTGTGTTGTTGATAATAGGGTATGTGTGTAGTTGTGTCATGTGTGTGTAGTTGTGTCATGTGTGTTTCTGGGGTAGAGTGATAGAGAGGAAAGGATGGGTGAATACACACACACACACACACACACACACACACACACACACACACACACACACATTAGACATTTCCTCTGGATCCCACAGTGAACATCATCTCCACTCGTATCTGTGCATGTATCATTTAGGACCAGCAGAAGTTTGCAGTGACAGCCTCAACGGGAATTCTTCATCTCTGTTTCAGAGTGAGTCAGTATAATCAGCTGTTCTTTTTTTTAGCTGTGTTCTCTCTAGCTCTCTTTTCACCTCTCTGCCTCCCTCACTTTCTCTTTCTCTACCTTTCTACCTCTTTCGTCTCTCACTCTCTACCTCTTTACCTCTCTTCTCTCTCATTCTCTCTCTCTCTACCTCTCTTCTCTCGCTTTCTCTCTACCTCTCTTCTCTCTCTACCTCTCTTCTTTCTCTCTTTCTCTCTACCTCTATTCTCTCTCTACCTCTCTTCTTTCTCTCTTTCTCTCTACCTCTCTTCTCTCTCTACCCCTCTTCTCTCTCTCTACCTCTTCTCTCTCTTCTCTGTCTCTCTCTACCTCTCTCTGTCTCTCTCTTTTCTCTCTACCTCTCTCTCCTCTCTACCTCTCTTCCCCCTCTTTCTCTCTCTATACCTGTGTCTTCTCTCTCTCTTTCTCTCTACCTTGTCTCCTCTCTCTATCTCTCATTTCTCTATACCTCACTCTCTCTTTTTCTGTCTGTCTTTCTCTCACTTTATATTCCCTTCCTCTCATTCTCTAGTTATCCCTTTTTATCCAGGAAGCCCCCCCCCCCCCTCCCCTCCCTTCCACACCAGCAAAATTGCAGTCAGCCGCCAACTACAGAGTCTGCTCATTCGGGGCCTGTTTCCATGGCAACAGGTTTGAGTCCGCTCATTCAGGGCCTGTTTCCATAGCAACATGTTTCCATGGAAACTAGGTGACAGCGCATGCTTCGGGGAAGAGTGACTCATTTGCTCTCTCTGTCTCTACCCCCCTCTCCCCTCTTGCCCCTTCCTTCCTCAACCGAGAGATTCTACACCCCTTCTTTGTCTTCATCCAAAGTTTTTACATGTTTTTGTTTACCAAAAGAAAAATGGTGGATTGATGGGTGGAAATGGATGTAACATTAAAGACGTACTATAAGTTCAACACTAGGTTTAAGGCTATGAGTTCAACACTAGGTTTAAGGCTATGAGTTCAACACTAGGTTTAAGGCTATAAGTTCAACACTAGGTTTAAGGCTATGAGTTCAACACTAGGTTTAAGGCTATGAGTTCAACACTAGGTTTAAGGCTATGAGTTCAACACTAGGTTAAAGGCTATGAGTTCAACACTAGGTTTAAGGCTATGAGTTCAACACTAGGTTTAAGGCTATGAGTTCAACACTAGGTTTAAGGCTATGAGTTCAACACTAGGTTTAAGGCTATGAGTTCAACACTAGGTTTAAGGCTATGAGTTCAACACTAGGTTTAAGGCTATGAGTTCAACACTAGGTTTAAGGCTATGAGTTCAACACTAGGTTTAAGGCTATGAGTTCAACACTAGGTTTAAGGCTATGAGTTCAACACTAGGTTTAAGGCTATGAGTTCAACACTAGGTTTAAGGCTGAGTTCAACACTAGGTTTAAGGCTATGAGTTCAACACTAGGTTTAAGGCTATGAGTTCAACACTAGGTTTAAGGCTGAGTTCAACACTAGTTTTAAGGCTATGAGATCAACACTAGGTTTAAGGATATGATGTGTGCTATGGAGATGATCTGAACTTCCTCCTCTCTCACGGTGAGGGGGCGTCGGGAGTATACTGAACCCAATAGCATCCAGCCTAGCCAAGCCCCACAGGGCAACAAACTTACCCTACCCAGTATCTATCACACAACACAGACCCCTCTCAGCACACTGAGGGACAGGCAGGCAGGCAGGCAGGCAGGCAGACAGACAGACAGACATGATACCAGACGCTGTGTATATCTGATATCATGATGATGTCATATGAGGGGTTGTGTTCTATGTTCAGCCAGACAGAACAGAGAAGTAAGTACTGCTTCACTACATGTCTAACCTGTTAACTGCTCCAGTATGAGCCCTATGTAATGTAAAGTCCCTATGTCAATCCATCACATTCTAAACCAACACATATCTACTGTAAATGAATAAGAGCTATATTTGGTGGTATTCAGTTAGATTTCGTCACACACAACCGAGGTTAAATCCCGTGTATCTGTTCGCAGTGACCCACTTCAAGGACATTGCTGCACAGTAATATGATAATCCAGATATTTTCTTCTGCTGCTGTGTTCGTTTCAAATCTCTCCTTCCACCGATTCCTCTGTGAAGTCCTGAAGGACCTGAAACAACTCTTGATACAGTGGGGCAAAAAAGTATTTAGTCAGCCACCAATTGTACAAGTTCTCCCACTTAAAAAGATGAGAGAGGCCTGTAAATGTTCATCATAGGTACACTATGACTATGACAGACAAAATGAGAAAAAAAATCCAGAAAATCACATTGTAGGATTTTTAATGAATTTATTTGCAAATTATGGTGGAAAATAAGTATTTGGTCACCTACAAACAAGCAAGATTTCTGGCTTTCACAGACCTGTAACTTCTTCTTTAAGAGGCTCCTCTGTCCTCCACTCGTTACCTGTATTAATGGCACCTGTTTGAACTTGTTATCAGTATAAAATACACCTGTCCACAACCTCAAACAGTCACACTCCAAACTCCACTATGGCCAAGACCAAAGAGCTGTCAAAGGACACCTTAAACAAAATTGTAGACCTGCACCAGGCTGGGAAGACTGAATCTGCAATAGGTAAGCAGCTTGGTTTGAAGAAATCAACTGTGGGAGCAATTATTAGGAAATGGAAGACATACAAGACCACTGATAATCTCGCTCGATCTGGGGCTCCACGCAAGATCTCACCCCGTGGGGTCAAAATGATCACAAGAACGGTGAGCAAAAATCCCAGAACCACACGGGGGGACCTAGTGAATGACCTGCAGAGAGCTGGGACCAAAGTAACAAAGCCTACCATCAGTAACACACTACGCCGCCAGGGACTCAAATTCTGCAGTGCCAGACGTGTGCCCCTGTTTAAGCCATTACATGTCCAGGCCTGTCTGAAGTTTGCTAGAGAGCATTTGGATGATCCAGAAGAAGATTGTGAGAATGTCATATGGTCATATGAAACCAATATATAACTTTTTGGTAAAAACTCAACTCGTCGTGTTTGGAGGACAAAGAATGCTGAGTTGCATCCAAAGAACACCATACCTACTGTGAAGAATGGGGGTGGAAACATCATGCTTTGGGGCTGTTTTTCTGCAAAGTGACCAGGACGACTGATCCGTGTAAAGGAAATAATGAATGGGGCCATGTATCGTGAGATTTTGAGTGAAAACCTCCTTCCATCAGCAAGGGCATTGAAGATGAAACGTGGCTGGGTCTTTCAGCATGACAATGATCCCAAACACACCGCCCGGGCAACGAAGGAGTGGCTTCGTAAGAAGCATTTCAAGGTCCTGGAGTGGCCTAGCCAGTCTCCAGATCTCAACCACATAGAAAATCTTTGGAGGGAGTTGAAAGTGCGTGTTGCCCAGCAACAGCCCCAAAACATCACTGCTCTAGAGGAGATCTGCATGGAGGAACGGGCCAAAATACCAGCAACAGTGTGTGAAAACCTTGTGAAGACTTACAGAAAAACGTTTGACCTCTGTCATTGCCAACAAAGGGTATAAAACAAAGTATTGAGATAAACTTTTGTTATTGACCAAATACTTATTTTCCACCATAATTTGCAAATAAATTCATGAAATATCCTACAATGTGATTTTCTGGATTTTTTTTCTCATTTTGTCTGTCATAGTTGAAGAGTACCTATGATGAAAAGTACAGGCCTCTCTCATCTTTTTAAGTGGGAGAACTTGCACAATTGGTGGCTGACTAAATACTTTTTTGCCCCACTGTAACTATATCAGAGTTACCTGGGAAACAGTTTTAGACCAGGGGATTGTTGTCGTAACACATTTACACAGGGATCTAGACAGACCACACTGCTTTGAGGCAGGAGTTTGAGTTCCCCTGTAGAGTCTATAGAGTATAATCTGTTCAAGTAATATGGATATGCTGACATATATTTAAAACATGTTATGTGTGTACACTTATGTTAAATGCCGTTTAGGCTTTGGGCTGTGTGTGTGTAGTTTGGGCTGTGTGTGTGTGTGTAGTTTGGGCTGTGTGTGTGTGTAGTTTGGGCTGTGTGTGTGTAGTTTGGGTTGTGTGTGTGTAGTTTGGGCTGTGTGTGTGTAGTTTGGGTTGTGTGTGTGTAGTTTGGGTTGTGTGTGTGTGTAGTTTGGGTTGTGTGTGTGTGTGTGTGTGTAGTTTGGGCTCTGTGTGTGTAGTTTGGGCTGTGTGTGTGTGTAGTTAGGATTGTGTGTGTGTAGTTTGGGCTGTGTGTGTGTAGTTTGGGCTGTGTGTGTGTAGTTTGGGCTGTGTGTGTGTAGTTTGGCCTGTGTGTGTAGTAGTTTGGGTTGTGTGTGTGTAGTTTGGCCTGTGTGTGTGTAGTTTGGGCTGGGTGTGTGTAGTTTGGGCTGTGTGTGTGTAGTTTGGGCTGTGTGTGTGTAGTTTGGGTTGTGTGTGTGTGTGTGTGTGTGTGTGTAGTTTGGGCTCTGTGTGTGTAGTTTGGGCTCTGTGTGTGTAGTTTGGGCTGTGTGTGTGTAGTTTGGGCAGTGTGTGTGTGTAGTTAGGATTGTGTGTGTGTAGTTTGGGCTGTGTGTGTGTAGTTTAGGCTGTGTGTGTGTAGTTTGGGCTGTGTGTGTAGTTTGGGCTGTGTGTGTGTAGTTTGGGCTGTGTGTGTGTAGTTTGGCCTGTGTGTGTAGTAGTTTGGGTTGTGTGTGTGTAGTTTGGGCTGTGTGTGTGTAGTTTGGCCTGTGTGTGTGTAGTTTGGGCTGTGTGTGTAGTTTGGGCTGTGTGTGTGTAGTTTGGGCTGTGTGTGTGTAGTTTGGCCTGTGTGTGTGTAGTTTGGCCTGTGTGTGTGTAGTTTGGCCTGTGTGTGTGTAGTTTGGCCTGTGTGTGTGTAGTTTGGGCTGTGTGTGTGTAGTTTGGTCTGTGTGTGTGTAGTTTGGGCTGTGTGTGTGTCGTTAGGGCTGTGTGTGTGTAGTTTGGGCTGTGTGTGTGTGTGTAGTTTGGGCTGTGTGTGTGTAGTATGGATTGTGTGTGTGTAGTTTGGACTGTGTGTGTGTAGTTTGGGCTGTGTGTGTACAGTTATGGCAGATTGTGTGTCTTGGCAGCAGGCGGTTCTGGGTAAAGCAGCCAGTCTGTTTTGGGGTGTGTGTGTTTATGGGCCAGATTGTAGCTCCAGTCCTTAATTATGATAAATAACAACCAGGGGGGGGGGAATTTTTTCTTATATAATAGGATGACAACACACACACACACAGACAGACACAGTAAAACATAACACCCTCTGGTCTCCAACACAGCCTCTCCATCAGATGGGAGGGAGGGAGATAACACTGACAGAAGGAGAAAAATATGGAAGAAGGGATGTCAGAAACAGAGAAGAGAGAAAATAACTTGGTCTACAAGCAGGATGTTAAGGTAACTCAGCCATCAGACATACGCTTCTGTGATACGTACACCACATGACCAAAAGTATGTGGACACCTACTTGTCGAACATGTCATTCCAAAATAATGGGCATTAATATGGTGTTGGTCCCTATAACAATCTACACTATTCTGGGAAGACTTTCCACTAGATGTTGGAACATTGCTTTCATTCAGCCAGAAGAACATTAGTGAGGTCGGACATTGATGTTGGGCGATTAGGTCTGGCTCGCAGTTGGCATTCCAATTCCTCCCGAAGGTGTTCGATGGGGTTGGGGTCAGGGCTCTATGCAGGCCAGTCAAGTTCTTCCACATCGATCTCGACAAACCATTTCTGTATGGACCTCGCTTTGTGCACGGGGACATTGTCATGCTGAAACAGGAAAGGGCCTTCCCTAAACTGTTTCCACAAAGTTGGAAGCACAAAATCATCTAGAATGTATGCTGTAGCGTTAAGATTTCCCTTCACTGGAACTAAGGGGCCTAATCCAAACCATGAAAAACAGCCCCAGAGCATTATTCCTCATCCACCAAACTTAACAGTAGGCACTATGCATTGGGGCAGGTAGCATTCTCCTGGCATCTTCCAAACCCAGATTTGTCTGTCGGACTACCAGATGGTGAAACGTGATTCATCAGTCCGGAGAACAGTCCAATGGGGGGGAACTTTACACCACTCCAGCCGACGCTTGGCATTGAGCATGGTGAGGCTTAGGCTTGTGTGCAGCTGCTCGGCCATGGAAACCCATTTTATGAAGCTCCAGATGAACAGTTATTGTGCTGATGTTGCTTCCAGAGGCAGTTTGGAACTCAGAAGTGAGGACAGGTGATTTTTATGCCCTACTCACCTCAGCACTCGATGATCCCATTCTGTGAGCTTGTGTGGCCTACCACTTCGCGTCTGATCCGTTGTTGCTCCTAGACGTTTCCACTTAAGTGATAATGCCAGAGAAGCCGGTGTTCGGAGGGTATATTGGCAACCATACCAATATATCCTCCAAACACTGGCATTATATACGGGTTACCAACATATTCAAACAATGATTGACATATTTTCCTTGAAAACCTTATTTTGATTCATTTATCCTTACTATTTCATCCTTCCACAAGATATAGTCCCAACACAAATGTGGGGTTGCTTGAGACGCGACCCAGTCGTTTAGTCTTTTTGTTCTGTATCTATGGACGTGACCTAGTCGTTCTGTATCTATGGACGTGACCCAGTCGTTCTGTATCTATCGACGTGACCCAGTCGTTCTGTATCTATGGACGTGACCCAGTCGTTCTGTATCTATGGCCGTGACCCAGTCGTTCTGTATCTATGAACGCGACCCAGTCGTTCTGTATCTATGGACGTGACCCAGTCGTTCTGTATCTATGGACGTGACCCAGTCGTTCTGTATCTATGGATGTGACCCAGTCGTTCTGTATCTATGGACGCGACCCAGTCGTTCTGTATCTATGGACGCGACCCAGTCGTTCTGTATCTATGGCCGTGACCCAGTCGTTCTGTATCTATGGACGCGACCCAGTCGTTCTGTATCTATGGACGTGACCCAGTCGTTCTGTATCTATGGACGTGACCCAGTCGTTCTGTATCTATGGATGTGACCCAGTCGTTCTGTATCTATGGACGCGACCCAGTCGTTCTGTATCTATGGACGCGACCCAGTCGTTCTGTATCTATGGCCGTGACCCAGTCGTTCTGTATCTATGGACGCGACCCAGTCGTTCTGTATCTATGGACGTGACCCAGTCGTTCTGTATCTATGGATGTGACCCAGTCGTTCTGTATCTATGGCCGTGACCCAGTCGTTCTGTATCTATGGACGCGACCCAGTCGTTCTGTATCTATGGCCGTGACCCAGTCGTTCTGTATCTATGGACGCGACCCAGTCGTTCTGTATCTATGGCCGTGACCCAGTCGTTCTGTATCTATGGACGCGACCCAGTCGTTCTGTATCTATGGCCGTGACCCAGTCGTTCTGTATCTATGGACGCGACCCAGTCGTTCTGTATCTATGGCCGTGACCCAGTCGTTCTGTATCTATGGCCGTGACCCAGTCGTTCTGTATCTATGGACGTGACCCAGCCGTTCTGTATCTATGGACGTGACCCAGTCGTTCTGTATCTATGGACGTGACCCAGTCGTTCAGTCTTTTTGTTCTGTATCTATGGACATGACCCAGTCGTTCAGTCTTTTTGTTCTGTATTAATGGATGTGACCCAGTCGTTCTGTATCTATGGACGTGACCCAGCCGTTCTGTATCTATGGACGTGACCCAGTCGTTCAGTCTTTTTGTTCTGTATCTATGGACGTGACCCAGTCGTTCTGTATGTATGGACGTGACCCAGTCGTTCAGTCTTTTTGTTCTGTATCTATGGACGTGACCCAGTTATTCAGTCTTTTTGTTCTGTATCTATGGACGTGACCCAGTCGTTCTATATCTATGGAAGTGACCCAGTCGTTCTGTATCTATGGACGTGACCCAGTCGTTCTGTATCTATGGACGCGACCCAGTCGTTCTGTATCTATGGACGCGACTTTGGAGGACCAAAAAAGCCGATACCGGTTAATCGGACGATTTTAAAAAAATAAGTAAAAAACATGTATTTGTAATAATGACAATTACAACAATTCTGAATGAACACTTATTTTAACTTAATATAATACATCAATAAAATCAATTTGGCCTCAAGTAGATAATGAAACATGTTCAATTTGGTTTAAATAATGCAAAAACACAGTGTTGGAGAAGAAAGTAAAAGTGCAATATGTGCTATGTAAAAAAGCTAACGTTTCAGTTCCTTGCTCAGAACATGAGAACATATGAAAGCTGGTGGTTCCTTTTAACATCAGTCTTCAATATTCCCACGTAAGAAGTTTTAGGTTGTTGTTATTATAGGAATTATAGGACTATTTCCTTCTATACCATTTGTATTTCATTAACCTTTGACTATTGGATGTTCTTGTAGGCACTTTAGTATTGCCAGTGTAACAGTATAGCTTCCGTCCCTCTCCTCGCTCCTCCCTGGGCTCGAACCAGGAACACAACGACAACAGCCATCCTCGAAGCAGCGTTACCCATGCAGAGCAAGGGGAACAACCACTCCAAGTCTCAGAGCAAGTGACGTTTGAAAGGCTTTTAGCGCGCACCCCGCTAACTAGCTAGCCATTTCACATCGGTTACACCAGCCTAATCTCTGGAGTTGATAGGCTTGAAGTCATAAACAGCTGCTGGCAAACGCACGAAAGTGCTGTTTGAATGAATGCTTACGAGCCTGCTGCTGCCTACCATCGCTCAGTCAGGATGGTCTATCAAATCATAGACTTAGTTATAACATGGCACAGAAATACGAGCCTTAGGTCATTGGGGCGGCAGGGTAGCCTAGTGGTTAGAGCGTTGGACTAGTAACCGGAAGGTTGCAAGTTCAAACCCCCGAGCTGACAAGGTCGTGAATAGGCACTGTTCCTAGGCCGTCATTGAAAATAAGAATTTGTTCTTAACTGACTTGCCTAGTTAAATAAAGGTTTAAAAAAAATAGGAAAATGGCCGAATCCGGAAACTATCATCTCGAAAACAAGACGTTCATTCTTTCAGTGAAATACGGAACCGTTCCGTACTTTATCTAACGGGTGGCATCCATCAATCTATATATTCCTGTTACATTGCACAACCTTCAATGTTATGTCATAATTAAGTAAAATTCTGGCAAATTAGGCAGCCCAAACTGTTGCATATACACTGACTCTGCGTGCAATGAACGCAAGAGAAGTGACACAATTTCACCTGGTTAACATTGCCTGCTAACCTGGATTTGTTTTAGCTAAATATGTTCCACTCATCCATTTGAGTTTTCACAACAAAGTATCGATTTAGCCAGTCAACTAAAAAAAAGTTTTGTATATTGCTATGACAACCAGCTCAATTTGCCTTCTGTCTCTTTCGGACACATTCACTTTCTATGGGACGGTGAAGATCACAATTCAATATTGAAACAATATTGAAAAGGTTGGAGAGACAGACAGCAAGGTTTATATAAATCTCTGCTGTTGAAAACAGAATTCTAGTCTAAAAGAAATGAGAGATAATGTCTAGAAGCATTTTATAGTGGAGATCAAGTTTAAACATTGCCTGGCTGGGCTGATGAGACAGTGAATTGAACAGAGTAAATAGTTATTTCAACGTCATAGATTTAGTCTGTGGTAACTTATGAAATAGACAACGGCTGGAATGCGGTTTTAACCAATCAGCATTCACGATTAGACCCACCCGTTGTATAATTCACAATAACAGCACTTACAGTTGACCGGGACAGCTCTAACAGGGCAGAAATTTGACTAACTGACTTGTTGGAAAGGTGGCATCCTATGCCTGTGCCACATTGAAAAACACTGAGCTTTTCAGTAAGACCATTCTACTGCCAATGTTTGTCTATGCAGATTGCATGCACCCATGCTGGCGTAGCCTGGGCACATGAGGCAGCTCCACTGAGGCGGTCTATACAGCAGTAGCTGGGAGGCGGTCTATACAGCAGTAGCTGGGAGGCGGTCTATACAGCAGTAGCTGGGAGGCAGTCTATACAGCAGTAGCTGGGAGGCAGTCTATACAGCAGTAGCTGGGAGGCGGTCTATACAGCAGTAGCTGGGAGGCAGTCTATACAGCAGTAGCTGGGAGGCGGTCTATACAGCAGTAGCTGGGAGGCAGTCTATACAGCAGTAGCTGGGAGGCAGTCTATACAGCAGTAGCTGGGAGGCGGTCTATACAGCAGTAGCTGGGAGGCAGTCTATACAGCAGTAGCTGGGAGGCGGTCTATACAGCAGTAGCTGGGAGGCGGTCTATACAGCAGTAGCTGGGAGGCGGTCTATACAGCAGTAGCTGGGAGGCGGTCTATACAGCAGTAGCTGGGCGGCTGTCTATACAGCAGTAGCTGGAAGGCAGTCTATACAGCAGTAGCTGGGAGGCAGTCTATACAGCAGTAGCTGGGAGGCGGTCTATACAGCAGTAGCTGGGAGGCGGTCTATACAGCAGTAGCTGGGAGGCGGTCTATACAGCAGTAGCTGGGAGGCGGTCTATACAGCAGTAGCTGGGAGGCGGTCTATACAGCAGTAGCTGGGAGGCGGTCTATACAGCAGTAGCTGGGAGGCGGTCTATACAGCAGTAGCTGGGAGGCGGTCTATACAGCAGTAGCTGGGAGGCGGTCTATACAGCAGTAGCTGGGAGGCTGTCTATACAGCAGTAGCTGGGAGGCTGTCTATACAGCAGTAGCTGGGAGGCGGTCTATACAGCAGTAGCTGGGAGGCGGTCTATACAGCAGTAGCTGGGAGGCGGTCTATACAGCAGTAGCTGGGAGGCGGTCTATACAGCAGTAGCTGGGAGGCGGTCTATACAGCAGTAGCTGGGAGGCGGTCTTTTACAGCAGTAGCTGGGAGGCTGTCTATACAGCAGTAGCTGGGAGGCGGTCTTTTACAGCAGTAGCTGGGAGGCGGTCTTTTACAGCAGTAGCTGGGAGGCGGTCTATACAGCAGTAGCTGGGAGGCAGTCTATACAGCAGTAGCTGGGAGGCGGTCTATACAGCAGTAGCTGGGAGGCGGTCTATACAGCAGTAGCTGGGAGGCGGTCTATACAGCAGTAGCTGGGAGGCGGTCTATACAGCAGTAGCTGGGAGGCGGTCTATACAGCAGTAGCTGGGAGGCTGTCTATACAGCAGTAGCTGGAAGGCAGTCTATACAGCAGTAGCTGGGAGGCAGTCTATACAGCAGTAGCTGGGAGGCGGTCTATACAGCAGTAGCTGGGAGGCGGTCTATACAGCAGTAGCTGGGAGGCGGTCTATACAGCAGTAGCTGGGAGGCGGTCTATACAGCAGTAGCTGGGAGGCGGTCTATACAGCAGTAGCTGGGAGGCGGTCTATACAGCAGTAGCTGGGAGGCGGTCTATACAGCAGTAGCTGGGAGGCGGTCTATACAGCAGTAGCTGGGAGGCGGTCTATACAGCAGTAGCTGGGAGGCTGTCTATACAGCAGTAGCTGGGAGGCTGTCTATACAGCAGTAGCTGGGAGGCGGTCTATACAGCAGTAGCTGGGAGGCGGTCTATACAGCAGTAGCTGGGAGGCGGTCTATACAGCAGTAGCTGGGAGGCGGTCTATACAGCAGTAGCTGGGAGGCGGTCTATACAGCAGTAGCTGGGAGGCGGTCTTTTACAGCAGTAGCTGGGAGGCTGTCTATACAGCAGTAGCTGGGAGGCGGTCTTTTACAGCAGTAGCTGGGAGGCGGTCTTTTACAGCAGTAGCTGGGAGGCGGTCTTTTACAGCAGTAGCTGGGAGGCTGTCTATACAGCAGTAGCTGGGAGGCGGTCTATACAGCAGTAGCTGGGAGGCTGTCTATACAGCAGTAGCTGGGAGGCGGTCTTTTACAGCAGTAGCTGGGAGGCGGTCTTTTACAGCAGTAGCTGGGAGGCGGTCTTTTACAGCAGTAGCTGGGAGGCTGTCTATACAGCAGTAGCTGGGAGGCGGTCTTTTACAGCAGTAGCTGGGAGGCGGTCTTTTACAGCAGTAGCTGGGAGGCGGTCTTTTACAGCAGTAGCTGGGAGGCTGTCTATACAGCAGTAGCTGGGAGGCGGTCTATACAGCAGTAGCTGGGAGGCTGTCTATACAGCAGTAGCTGGGAGGCTGTCTATACAGCAGTAGCTGGGAGGCGGTCTATACAGCAGTAGCTGGGAGGCGGTCTATACAGCAGTAGCTGGGAGGCGGTCTATACAGCAGTAGCTGGGAGGCAGTCTATACAGCAGTAGCTGGGAGGCAGTCTATACAGCAGTAGCTGGGAGGCAGTCTATACAGCAGTAGCTGGGAGGCTGTCTATACAGCAGTAGCTGGGAGGCAGTCTATACAGCAGTAGCTGGGAGGCAGTCTATACAGCAGTAGCTGGGAGGCAGTCTATACAGCAGTAGCTGGGAGGCGGTCTATACAGCAGTAGCTGGGAGGCTGTCTATACAGCAGTAGCTGGGAGGCGGTCTATACAGCAGTAGCTGGGAGGCGGTCTATACAGCAGTAGCTGGGTCATTCCTACTCTGTGGTGCCATTTGGACATAACTTTTGAAAATAAAGTATATATTTTTTCTTTGTTTTTATTCTATCAGGAAAAGGACATTTTGACTTTCAGAAAAACTAATTGGTCAAACTCAGGCACTTAAATACATTTTAGTGTAGCTACATAGTAACTATATTCATTTACATGTTAATAACATAACACATTGCTACATAGTAACTATATTAATTAATAACACGTAGCTACATTGTTAACTATATTAGCTAACATTGTAGTGACACATACAGTGCCTTGCGAAAGTATTCGGCCCCCTTGAACTTTGCGACCTTTTGCCACATTTCAGGCTTCAAACATAAAGATATAAAACTGTATTGTTTTGTGAAGAATCAACAACAAGTGGTGCACAATCATGAAGAGGAACGACATTTATTGGATATTTCAAACTTTTTTAACAAATCAAAAACTGAAAAATTGGGTGTGCAAAATTATTCAGCCCCCTTAAATTAATACTTTGTAGCGCCACCTTTTGCTGCGATTACAGCTGTAAGTCGCTTGGGGTATGTCTCTATCAGTTTTGCACATCGAGAGACTGACATTTTTTCCCATTCCTCCTTGCAAAACAGCTCGAGCTCAGTGAGGTTGGATGGAGAGCATTTGTGAACAGCAGTTTTCAGTTCTTTCCACAGATTCTCGATTGGATTCAGGTCTGGACTTTGACTTGGCCATTCTAACACCTGGATATGTTTATTTTTGAACCATTCCATTGTAGATTTTGCTTTATGTTTTGGATCATTGTCTTGTTGGAAGACAAATCTCCGTCCCAGTCTCAGGTCTTTTGCAGACTCCATCAGGTTTTCTTCCAGAATGGTCCTGTATTTGGCTCCATCCATCTTCCCATCAATTTTAACCATCTACCCTGTCCCTGCTGAAGAAAAGCAGGCCCAAACCATGATGCTGCCACCACCATGTTTGACAGTGGGGATGGTGTGTTCAGCTGTGTTGCTTTTACGCCAAACATAACGTTTTGCATTGTTGCCAAAAAGTTCAATTTTGGTTTCATCTGACCAGAGCACCTTCTTCCACGTTTGGTGTGTCTCCCAGGTGGCTTGTGGCAAACTTTAAACGACACTTTTTATGGATATCTTTAAGAAATGGCTTTCTTCTTGCCACTCTTCCATAAAGGCCAGATTTGTGCAATATACGACTGATTGTTGTCCTATGGATACCTCGGCTGTAGATCTCTGCAGTTCATCCAGAGTGATCATGGGCCTCTTGGCTGCATCTCTGACCAGTCTTCTCCTTGTATGAGCTGAAAGTTTAGAGGGACGGCCAGGTCTTGGTAGATTTGCAGTGGTCTGATACTCCTTCCATTTCAATATTATCGCTTGCACAGTGCTCCTTGGGATGTTTAAAGCTTGGGAAATATTTTTGTATCCAAATCCGGCTTTAAACTTCTTCACAACAGTATCTCAGACCTGCCTGGTGTGTTCCTTGTTCTTCATGATGCTCTCTGCGCTTTTAACGGACCTCTGAGACTATCACAGTGCAGGTGCATTTATACGGAGACTTGATTACACACAGGTGGATTGTATTTATCATTATTAGTCATTTAGGTCAACATTGGATCATTCAGAGATCCTCACTGAACTTCTGGAGAGAGTTTGCTGCACTGAAAGTAAAGGGGCTGAATAATTTTGCACGCCCAATTTTTCAGTTTTTGATTTGTTAAAAAAGTTTGAAATATCCAATAAATGTCGTTCCACTTCATGATTGTGTCCCACTTGTTGTTGATTCTTCACAAAAAAATACAGTTTTATGTCTTTATGTTTGAAGCCTGAAATGTGGCAAAAGGTCGCAAAGTTCAAGGGGGCCGAATACTTTCGCAAGGCACTGTAGCTACATCGTAACTATATTAGTTAGCATCGTAATACCATAACGCATAGCTACATAGTAACTATATCAGTTAGCATCGTAATAACATAAAATAAATACATGAGTTACTCATTTGACTATTTTCTTTCCCTGTTTTTTTCTTTTCTTTTTGTCCTTAGTTGTAATAACTAAGACCTCTAGTTTTCCCTGGCCAGCTCACATGATCTGTATAAACTCTGGTCCTATCAACATGTTTGGCCTGTGTTGTGTTGTGTTGTGTTGTGGTGGGGTGGGGTGGGGTGGCTTGGTTTGGTTTGGTCAGCTCTGATGTGACTGATCTGTGTGTGTCTGATTACTAAGTCCTGGCCACTGATCCACTATACTATATGTTTACTACTCAGCTCTCTCTCTCACTGTCTTTCTCTCTCTCTCTGTCTCTCTCTCTCTCTCACTGTCTTTCTCTCTCTCTCTCTGTCTCTCTCTCTCTCTCTCACTGTCTTTCTCTCTCTCTCTCTCTCTCTCTCTCTCTCTCTCTCTCTCTCTCTCTCTCTCTGTCTCTCTGTCGCTCTCTCTCTGTGTAGATTGATGCCTTCATTAAGCCTAATCCCTGGTTAATTTAATCAGTGAAGTCTGCAGCTATCAGTGGGTTAATCATGCATCCTTTAGTATCCTATAGCCCATCAGCCAATCTCACTTTACACTGACCATGGGATAGATTATGCTGTTATTGGGACAGTGCATAATACATTACTGGGATGGTAATATTGTAATATATTTAGTTTTATTGAAGCATCATTTATCTAGTTGTACTGCTAATAAACTCCTCTCGCGGTCAACTGCGTTAATGTGTAAATGTGTAAATATTTGTATGAACATAACAAGATTCAACAATTGAGACATAAACTGAACAAATTCCACAGACATGTGACTAACAGAAATGGAATAATGTGTCCCTGAACAAAGGGGGGAGTTAAAATCAAAGTAACAGTCAGTATCTGGTGTGGCCACCAGCTGCATTAAGTTCTGCAGTGCATCTCCTCCTCATGGACTGCACCAGATTTGACCAGTTCCACCAAGGCACCTACAAGTTCCTGGACATTTCTGGGGGGAAATGGCCCTAGCCCTCACCCTCTGATCCAACAGGTCCCAGACGTGCTCAATGGGATTGAGATCCGGGCTCTTCGCTGGTCCATGGCAAAACACTGACATTCCTGTCTTGCAGGAAATCACGCACAGAACAAGCAGTATGGCTGGTGGCATTGTCATGCTGGAGGGTCATGCCAGGATGAGCCTGCAGGAAGGGTACCACATGAGGGAGGAGGATGTCTTCCCTGTAACTTACAGCGTTGAGATTGCTTGCAATGACAACAAACTCAGTCCGATGATGCTGTGACACATTGCCCCAGACCATGACGGACACTCCACCTCCAAATTGATCCCGCTCCAGAGTACAGGCCTCAGTCTAACGCTCATTCCTTCGACGATAAACTCGAATTCGACCATCCCCCCTGGTGAGACAAAACTGCGACTCGTCGGTGAAGAGCACTTTTTGCCAGTCCTGTCTGGTCCAGCGATGGTGGGTTTGTGCCCATAGGCGACGCTGTTGCTGGTGATGTCTGCCTTACAACAGGCCTACAAGCCCTCAGTCCAGCCTCTCTCAGCCTATTGCAGACAGTCTGAGCACTGATGGAGGGATTGTGCGTTCCAGGTGTAACTCAGGCAGTTGTTGTTGTCATCCTGTACCTGTCCCGCAGGTGTGATGTTCAGATGTACCGATCCTGTGCAGGTGATGTTACACATGGTCTGCCACTGTGAGGACAATCAGCTGTCTGTCCTGTCTCCCTGTAGTGCTGTCATAGGCGTCTCACAGTACAGACATTGCAATTTATTGCCCTGGCCACATCTGCAGTCCTCATGCCTCCTTGCTGCAGTCAGTAGATGCTGTGTCTTCAACTAGTCTACTGTCTCTAGTGTGGTGCTGTGTCTTCAACTAGTCTACTGTCTCTAGTGTGTGTGCGTGTGTGTATGTGTGTGTGTGTTGGGTGGGGGGGATACAGACGGAGCGAGAAGAGTCTCCATTTTTCACTAAAGGGCAGCTTTTTTTACTTACCCCTTGCTGGTGCGTCACTGCCCACAGGCCAAATCAGATGCCAGCAAGAGAGCTATCGATTTCCTACCTCTCAGTGGTAAGCAGCAGCAGTGCCTTAACAGCATTACTTATGTAGCTATAGACCAGGGGTGGGCAGCTCCAGTCCAAATTGGTGTTACACTTTTGCCCCTGCTAACACACCTGACCCCAATAATCACCTAATCATGATCTTCAGTTTAGAATGACATTGGTTTAATCAGCTGTGTTTTCTAGGGATGGGGGGGGGGTGTACCACCACTCTGGCCTCGGAGGACTGGACCTCCCCATCTCTGGTAAACCCTTTAGACCACAAATGACTGCAGCTTTTTTTACTCCAGCTTTCTCTGGTAATGGACAACATTACGACTGGCATTAACTTTATGATTAGCATATCCATCTTCTCTATTTAAATGAACAGGAGCTGTTCAATGAAAGGCTAACAGGAGACTGCAGCAGTCTGAATTATCAGACCCACACAGAGAAGTGAAAGGGATCGGGTGAAACATATGAGACGAGTGGACGGAGAAATACAGTTTCACCGTGAAATGCTTACTTACTACAAGCCCTTAACCAACAATGCAGAGTTCAGAAAATATTTACTAAATTAACTTAAGTTTAAAAAAAAAAAAACACTGGAATGAAGATAAATACAGTAAACTGAACAAAGAATCACCTTTATTTACCTGGTTTCAAGTTGTCAGGTGTCCACCTGTTTGGACCGTTTGGGCCATAGTTAACAGTGGTTGGAAATTGTAGTGAGTGTAGGATAGTTGATATGAGGTGCTGTTACTGTAGCCCTGGAAAAGCAGCCAAACAAACAGGAGGAAAATAATTGCTCTCTGTGTGGAAAACAAAACATCAAATTAGCTTCGCCCCCTTTCTTTCTCCTACTGTACGCCACGGGAGCAGAGTGCTGTTCCTTTCCAACACAAACACACACACACACACACACACTCCTTCTGCCACTTTCAGGCTCAGTGGAGTGTGAGAGAGAAAGAGAGAGAGAGACTGTCCTAAGCCTCCAAGCCTACTCAATTAAATCTCTCTGCTTTCCCTCCCTCCCTCCACATCCCTCCTATTTACCTATCCCTCCCTCCCTATCCCGCCCTCCCTCCACATCCCTCCTCCTTACCTATCCCTCCCTTCACATCCCTCCTCTCTCCCTCCCTAATCCTCTTCCCTCTCTCCCTATCCCTCCCTCCACATCCCTACTCCTTACCTATCCCTCCCTCCCTATCCCTCGCTCCATATCCCTCCATCCCTATCCCTCCCTCCCTCTCTCCCTATCCCTTCCTCCCTCCACATCCCTCCCTCCACACCCCTTCCTCCTTCCCTCGCTCCCTATCTCTCCCTCCCTCCCTATCCCTCCCACCACATCCCTCCCTGCCTATCCCTCTCTAGACACAGTTTGCAGTGCAGTTGATTATAGGGTACGTGTTTAGAATATTAGTAGATGTAGTATAATTTATGGACGTTCTTGCTCTCCTTGTTTCTGAATCTTAATGGTCAGTTATTGTTATGTAGATCGTATCGTCGTCTGTACTCTACCTTTTTAAATATGCAACCAAGTTGGTTTCTCATGATCATCCAGTCCCAGCCTTGGTAACACTGTGGTTTCTCATGATCCTCCAGTCTCAGCCTTGGTAACACTGTGGTTTCTCATGATCCTCCAGTCTCGCTCAGCTGTGGTAACATGATCCTCCAGTCTCAGCTTTGGTAACTGTTTGGTTTCTCATGATCCTCCAGTCTCACTCAGCCGTGGTAACATGATCCTCCAGTCTCAGCTTTGGTAACTGTTTGGTTTCTCATGATCCTCCAGTCTCACTCAGCCGTGGTAACATGATCCTCCAGTCTCAGCTTTGGTAACTGTTTGGTTTCTCATGATCCTCCAGTCTCACTCAGCCTTGGTAATGTAACGGATGTGAAACGGCTAGCTTAGTTAGCGGTGATGCGCGCTAAATAGCGTTTCAATCAGTGACGTCACTTGCTCTGAGACCTTGAAGTAGTGGTTCCCCTTGCTCTGCAAGGGCCGCGGCTTTTGTGGAGCGATGGGTAACGATGCTTCGTGGGTGACTGTTGTTGATGTGTGCAGTGGGTCCCTGGTTCGCGCCCGGGTATGGGCGAGAGGGCGGTCTAAAGTTATACTGTTACAGTAACATGATCCTCCAGTCTCAATCAGCTGTGGTAACATGATCCTCCAGTCTCACTCAGCCGTGGTAACATGATCCTCCAGTCTCACTCAGCCATGGTAACATGATCCTCCAGTCTCACTCAGCCATGGTAACATGATCCTCCAGTCTCACTCAGCCATGGTAACATGATCCTCCAGTCTCAATCAGCCATGGTAACATGATCCTCCAGTCTCAATCAGCCATGGTAACATGATCCTCCAGTTTGTACTTGATTGATGAATTAAGGTCACTAATTAGTAAGGAACTCCCCTCACCAGGTTGTCTAGGTCTTAATTGAAAGGATAAAGCAAAAACCTGCAGACACTCAGCCCTCCGTAGAATGAGTTTGAGACCCCTGTCCTACATCTTTCCCTCAAAAGTTCATCATTAACTTGAATCTACAGTAATGTCAGTTCCGTATATGTGTAATGCTCAGAGTGTATAGGTGTGGAGTCAGGCGCAGAGAGCAAAATGATGCGGGAAAAACACGCTTTAATGTCCAGAATAAATCACAGGAACAAAATAGAAAACAATAATGTGAAAAAATAAAGGACAGCGAGAAACCCGAAATGCAAACACAAACCACTCGAACACATACATACGAACAAGCCCGCACAAACAGAAGTGGGCTGAACGAACTTATATAACCCCACCCAAATAACCAAACAAGAAACAGGTGAAACCAATTAGACAAAACCAAACGAACACGGAACAAAGGATCGGTGGCAGCTAGTAGACCGGCGACGACGACCGCCGAGCGCCACCCGAACAAGAAGGGGAGTCACCTTCGGTAATATTCGTGACAATATGTTTATCTTACTCCCTCCACTTAAGCAGTGAGAGTGTGAGCTTGAGGATTGACACCGGGGCCCTGCCTAGATTGTTGACGCTCTCTGCCCATGGATGTGTGGGTCAGCTCGGGGACGGTATTGCCTGATCAGGGGTGGTTCTCCATGTCTGCTCCCTCCGTTTGCCTGCTGACTGGCGCTGCTGCTCCTTAAACCATCAGGGTCAGTCCCAGTGTGAGTTACTGATGTTGAATGCACCGCGGCAGCGTTTAAGAGGAGCATTCAGAACCCAGGCGAGGTGAGTGTTTGTTGCAGCTGTGTTTGGAAGAACGTTGAACGAGGTCAAACGCACACGTGTGGGGGCTGGCGAGTATGGCACGGAGTGAGGAATGAGGCAGAGAAGCAGACTTTCGCTTGCTCCCAAACTTCCAGAATAACTTAGTGAAGTTGTTTGTTTGGTTAGTTCTTCAGAGGCTTCTGTTTCTGAGTGGTAGCAGTAGAAACGGGTCCACCCACGTCCTCAGGCTTTGCTAGTCCTCCTGGGTCCTGTATGAGAGGTAAGGTTTTGAGTCTGTGAGTCTAGTCAATTGTCAAGTGGAGAGGTTTGGATGTAGGTGTAGCGTAGGTGGTTTTGTGAACTTTGACCTTTCCTGAGACCTGAAAACCTGTTAGCTCCCACAGCTAATGTGGAGATCTCTTTAGGTATCTTCAGGCTTCATTTCACAGTAGAAATATACATGTATCACACACTTTTATTCCTTAAAGTGAATACAATTATATATATGCACCGTAGAGCTGGCAAGGTAAACTGAAAATGATCGACAACGACTATACTGAGCACCTATCGCAGGAATTTTGCTAATATTGTTCATTATGATAAGTAGCCTATACTAGAGAAATGTGAAATGAAATAAGTTTGCTAAAATGGGTGATTGTTAATATGACAATTGATGGCTACAACCATAAAACTAGTAGGAGTAGCTTAAAGGATCATATTTAAAAACTGTGGGGCACATTAATGTTATAAACTTATTGTTCTATTTGTCATTATCAAATCAAATCACATTTTATTGGTCACATACACATGGTTAGCAGATGTTAATGCGAGTGTAGTGAAATGCTTGTGCGTCTAGTTCCGACAGTGCAGTAATATCTAACAAGTAATCTAGCAATTCCACAACAGCTACCTAATACACACAAATCTAAAGGGATGGAATAAGAATATGTACATATAAATATATGCATGAGGTGCAGGTTCTTCAAAACCTGTGCTCCCACCAACTGAGTCACCATACTTCATGGGGTCACTCCTGCTCAGTGAAGGACAGGGTAACTACAGGCCCATCCTCTCTAAGCAGAGCCTGATAAATGACTTCTCCTCACTCAGCGTTTGATGGATAGCTTTCCCTAGCCACCCCGTTAGATAGCAGTGAACACCCCTCTTTGCCTCCTTAGATATAAACCTGCAGTGGGGGACATAAAACCATAATAAACACAATTCATTTGCTGTTTTCACGAGTGGCTACTGTAGGCCTCTCTGTAACGTTGAAGTGGATTAAAAGGGTTTGTGTTTTGTAAGAGAAATGAGCTCATCGTTATTTTGTTGTCTGGAAGATGGTGTGTGCTTATATGTGCCCTATTACACATGTACAAGTGTGTATTAATACACACGTGTGATTCAGAATTGTGTATTTTTGCATATCCTGCTCTAACTGAGACACCTTCAATGAGTGGGTTCATAGCCAGGGTCTGCCATTATCAACGGCAACCTTCTGCTCAGGGATTCGAACTTACAACCTTTCAGTTACAGGCCCAATGCTCTATTCGCTTGACTACCTGCTGCCTGCTAAGCTACCTGCCGCCCAAATGAGTTGGTGGTCACATAGCTGTGACTGGGATCAGGTAAAAATACAAGATTGTGTGACTTTCTTTCGTTAAGTTGCCTATTTGTCAGTCCAGACTTCGTTAAAGGGCAACTCTGCAGCTTTTAAACCTCATTTTCATTATCTCCAGCACAATACCTGTGTTAACATATGTGAAAATGGCGAATTTATATGATCTGTGGTTAAAACGAGAAGTTAAAAGGGCCTAAAACATCCTTCTCTGTGACATCACAGGGCAGGATTAACAGTTTCTAGCCAGAGACAGGGTATTTTCTTACGAATCTCATAGTGTTTGAAATCACAGTTTTTAAATGTTTAAACTGTTGATGATGTCAGCGGGTAGAACAAAACATAGAAAAGCACCATTTTCACACTGGTTTGGTGCTGAAGGTAATGAATGTTACATTGAGAAGTGGCAGAGTTGCCCTTCAATGTTTTTTAGCTTGAATTTAGCGGAGAAGTACCAGTCGTCAAGACCTTGGGACTTTCTCAATATTAATACTACTGCTTGTATTATTACTAAATTGTTTTCATGAATTATTTTGTCATTTTGTAGACACTCTAATTCAGAGCAATTTACAGTAGTGAGCGCATACTTTCATGTACTGGTCCCCTGTGGGAATCGAACCCATAACACGGCATGGCAAGCGCCATGCTCTACTAGCTGAGCTACACGGGAGTGCATTCTCTGAGAACGTTCTATAGAGTACGTTCTTCTGAGGCCGAGAGTGTTTTATCTCCCACTCCCCCCACTGTATTATCTCCCACTCCCCCTACTGTATTACCTGCCACACCCCTACTGTATTACCTGCCACTCCCCCTACTGTATTATCTCTCACTCCCCCCACTATATTATCTCCCACTCCCCCTACTGTATTACCTGCCACACCCCTACTGTATTACCTGCCACTCCCCCTACTGTATTATCTCCCACTCCCCCTACTGTATTATCTCCCACTCCCCCTACTGTATTATCTCCCACTCCCCCCACTATATTATCTCCCACTCCCCCCACTGTATTACCTCCCCCTACTGTATTACCTCCCCCTACTGTATTACCTCCCCCTCCCCCTACTGTATTACCCCCCCTACTGTATTACCTCCCCCCACTGTATTACCTCCCCCTCCCCCTACTGTATTACCCCCCCTACTGTATTACCTCCCCCCACTGTATTACCTTCCCCTACTGTATTACCTCCCATTCCCCCTACTGTATTACCTCCCTTTCCCCCTACTGTATTACCTCCCACTACTGTATTACCTCCCCCCACTGTATTACCTTCCCCTACTGTATTACCTCCCATTCCCCCTACTGTATTACCTCCCATTCCCCCTACTGTATTACCTCCCCCTACTGTATTACCGCCCACTCCCCCTACTGTATTACCTCCCCCTACTGTATTACCTCCCACTCCCCCTACTGTATTACCTCCCACTCCCCCTACTGTATTCCGTCCCACTCCCCCTACTGTATTACTTCCCACTTCCTGTACTGTATTACCTCCCCCTACTGTATTACCTCCCCCACTATATTACCTCCCCCTACTGTATTACCTCCCATTCCCCCTACTGTATTACCTCCCCCTACTGTATTACCTCCCACTTCCCCTACTGTATTACTTCCCACTTCCTGTACTGTATTACCTCCCACTCCCCCTACTGTATTACCTCCCCCACTATATTACCTCCCCCTACTGTATTACCTCCCATTCCCCCTACTGTATTACCTCCCCCTACTGTATTACCTCCCACTTTCCCTACTGTATTATCTCCCACTCCCACTACTGTATTACCCCCCCCCCACTGTATTACCTCCCATTCCCCCTACTGTATTACCTCCCATTCCCCCTACTGTATTACCTCCCATTCCCCCTACTGTATTACCTCCCCCTCCCACTCCCCCTACTGTATTCCCTCCCACTCCCCCAACTGTATTACCTCCCACTCCCCTACTGTATTCCCTCCCACCCCCCTACTGTATTACCTCACACTCCCCCTACTGTATTACCTCCCCCTACTGTATTACCTCCCCCTACTGTATTACCTCCCACCCCCCTACTGTATTACCTCCCCCTACTGTATTCCCTCCCACTCACCCTACTGTATTACCTCCCACTCCCCCTACTGTATTCCCTCCCACTCCCCCTACTGTATTACCTCACACTCCCCCTACTGTATTACCTCCCATTCCCCCTACTGTATTACCTCCCCCTCCCCCTACTGTATTACCTCCCCCTACTGTATTACCTCACCCTCCCCCTACTGTATTACCTCCCACTCCCCCTACTGTATTACCTCCCACTCCCCCTACTGTATTACCTCCCCCTCCCCCTACTGTATTACCTCCCCCTCCCCCTACTGTATTACCTCCCCCTACTGTATTACCTCACCCTCCCCCTACTGTATTACCTCCCCCTACTGTATTACCTCCCCCTCCCCCTACTGTATTACCTCCCCCTACTGTATTACCTCCCCCTACTGTATTACCTCCCACTCCCCCTACTGTATTACCTCCCCCTCCCCCTACTGTATTACCTCCCCCTCCCCCTACTGTATTACCTCCCCCTACTGTATTACCTCACCCTCCCCCTACTGTATTACCTCCCCCTCCCCCCACTGTATTACCTCCCACTCCTGTATTACCTTACGCTGCACCCCCCCCACCCTTCACTGAACCTTCTTCCAGCCAGGACAATGGCAATAAAGACGAAAGAAGATACAGTACACACAAAGCAAACGTGTTACTACATAACTATCAGCTGATATGTGAATCGTAATAATGTAGTTAACCAGATAGTTTAACAGGCAAAAATGACCTTAAACTAATGTTATGCAAGGTAGATGTCAATTCTTCGTGGGTAACTAGCTAACAATTCTTTGTGGCTATCTTGCTCGCTATCAGTAGTAGCAAAGATTTGTCGTAGCTAGCCAGTTAGCCCTATTGACAGATATTCATGCCAAAATTAACACTACATGTATTTATTAACATATCCAGATAAAATATTCTAGTCAGGCAAAATATGAGATGTGAATAGGCAACATTTCATTCGGAAGTTGGGATGTATTTTCTCTCACTTTACCTCAAATAATGGCTAACATTGATTTCAAGAAATGTTGCATAATTTTTTACATGGTTGCGTCATATTTCTTTGCATACTTTCCGTTGAAGCTTGCATCGATGCATGCTTAAAAATATGTACAAACGGAGTACGCATTTGAGAAGTTCCCTCCGTGCTTCGTTTCACATACTTTGATCTTGACTCATACTCCAACCCTTCCGTTCTCCAATTTGCGTGCTCGGAGCACGGAAGTATGCATTTTGAAAAACCCTGCTTGATTAATGTTTAATGAATTAATTGTAAATGAGAACTTGTTCTCAACTTGCCTACCTGGTTAAATAAAGGTAAAATAAATAAATAAATAAATAAAATGTTGTGGAAGAGCTGTGCCGAACCAGAGTTGGTGATCACTCTCATGTACATCTGGCTGTGACACTTTCCTCTGTTTCTCATGGCCTAGTGAGAACAGATCTAGAATCAGATTACCCTACCCCAATCCCAACCATAACCATTGGAGGGTTGAAATCGTCTAATCCTGTATCAGCGGGTATCTGTGTCAGTGGGGCTTCCCTGTGCTGCTCCTGGCCTAGTAAGAGCTGCTTAGTGTATCGGCGTTGGAACCACGGATGGACTGCTCTGGTCCCTGTCCCACAGGAGACCCCTTGAGCTGGCAGACACACTGGCCCACTTTACCTCCCTCCCTCCCTTCTTCTCTCCAGCTGCTGCCAAAAATCTCTCCTCCTCTTCTCTCAAGTAGCCTAGTGGTTAGAGCGTTGGGTCAGTAACTGAAAGGTTGCTGGATTGAATCCCCGAGCTGACAAGGTACAAATCTGTCATTCTGCCTCTGAACAATGCAGTTCACCCACTGTTCCCCGGTAGGCTGTCATTGTAAATAACAATTTGTTTTTAACTGTCTTGCCTAGTGAAATTAAGGTTCAATTTATATATATATATATATATTTTTTAAGTCCACCCGGGTGCCATTTGAAGGGGCAGTGAAACACACAACGAGCCATTGTGAAGAACTAACTACTTTAGTCACCTGTACTTTTTCTTCATTTTTAAATGTCATTTATTGCACATTTATTTATTCAGATTTGTCTCATTAAGTTACATGGATTTTACCTGAGAAACCTGGTAAAGTAAACCTTCACAAATCTTTTTCAGAATCACAATTAAATGTCAGAGTTTGAATGGAAGTGATGACTCCTTACAATAGGATTTTATGCTTTACAATAGGTGGAATGCTACTTTTAAAGTGCTAGCCTAATTCCCTAGTAGACTGCTTCCAACCACGCCGCCTGGGTCTTTAAAAGGGTTCATGGCTAATAGATAATGGCTAATTACAAAGTGTTGCTAAATGGGCTAGTGTAGCATAATGAAGTAATTGCTAAGCTGCAGCTAATGCACCTCTACCCAGCACAGTGACTTAATGGCTAATTATATGGAAGTGCTAGTGATGAATGTAATAGTGTCCTCTGTTCTTTAGGCTAACAGTAGATACTGTAGAGAGGAAGAGAGGGAGGGGTGAGGGAGAGTGACTGAAATGGTTGCCTGCTGCCAAGCATGTCAGTGGTATCAGCAGCAGCAGCCATGTTTTGCTCTAGATTCTTTCCAGCTTGTATCCCTCAGAGCTTGTGGTCCTTTGAGTTTGTGTAGGAGTGGGTTTTAATACAGAGGATCTCTACGGCTTTTTATCCTTGACTCAAAAGCTTTTAACCTTTTTTGATATTGTCTCATCGCTGCAACTCGCCAATGGGCTCGGGAGGCAAAGGTCAAGTCATGCATGGGCCAATTGTGTGCCGCCCTATGGGACTCCTGATCACGGCCAGTTGTGATACAGCCTTGGATCAAACCCGGGTCTGTAGTGATGCCTCTAGCACTGCGATGCAGTGTCTTAGACCACTGCGCCACTCAGGAGGCCTAACCTTTTGTTTTAAATCCCTCCAAAAAAACATAACCCAGTCTTTTGGTTTTCAGGGGGAATTATTTCACTCAACCAGTGGGTTGTCTAAACCTCCATTTTGGGGACACTGGCCTAAAACTACTCCCCATCTTTCTTCTGCTGTACAGGTGATGTACTGTGCCTTCAGAAAGTATTCATTCCACTTTTCTTATTCCACATTTTGTTGTTACAGTCTGAATTCAAAATGTATTCATTATCTTAAAAAATCCACACACAATGCCCCATAACGACAAAGTGAAAACATGTTTTTAGCCATTTTCGCAAATGTATTGAGTCAATTCATGCTAGAATTACCTTTGGCAGTGATTCCAGCTCTGAGTATTTCTGGGTAAGTCTCTAAGCGCTTTGCACACCCGGATTGTACAATATTTGCCCATTGTTTTTTTTCAAAGTTCGTCAAGCTCTGTCAAATATGTTGTTGATCATTGCTAGACAACCATTTTCAAATCTTGCATTGTCCTGCTGAAAGGTGAATTTATCTCCCAGTGTCTGGTGGAAAGCAGACTGAACCAGGTCTTCCTCTAGGATATTGCTTGTGCTTAGCTCCATTCCTTTTTTTATCCTGAAAAACTCCCAAGTCCTTAACGATTACAAACATACCCATAACATGATGCATCCACCACTATGCTTTAAAATATGGAGAGTGGTACTCAGTAATATGTTGCATTGGATTTGCCCCAAACATAACACTTTGTATTCAGGACAAAAAGTTAATTGCTTTGCCACATGTTTTGCAATATTACTTTAGTTTCTTGTTGCAAACAGGATGCATGTTTTGTAATATTTTTATTCTGTACAGGCTTCCTTCTTTTCACTCTGTGAATTTGGTTAGTATCGTGAAGTAACTACAATGTTGTTGATCCATCCTCAGTTTTCTCCTATCACAGCCATTAAACCCGGTAACTGTTGTAAGTCATCGTTGGCTTCATGGTGAAATCCCTTAGCGGCTTCCTTCCTTGCCGGCAACTGAGTTAGGAAGGAAGGCTGTTTCTTTGTAGTGACTGGGTATATTGATACAACACCCAAAGTGTAATTAATAACTTCACCATGCTCAAAGGGATGTCTGCTTTAGGTGCCCTTCTTTGTGAGGCATTGGAAAACCTCCCTGGTCTTTCTGGTTGAATCTGTGTTGTAATTTCACTGCTCAACTTCAGGACCTTCCAGATAATTGTATGTGTTGGGTACAAAGATGAGGTAGTCTTTCAAAAATCATTTAAACACTATTATTGTACGCAGAGTGAGTCCATACAACTTCTTATGTGACTTGTTAAGCAAATTTTTACTCCTGAACTTATTTAGGCTTGCCATAACAAAGGGGTTGAATACTGATTGATTCAAGACATTTCAGCATGTCATTTTTAATACATTTTTTTAAAGTTGAAAAAAACAATTTCACTTTGACATTATGGGGTAATGTGTATAGGCCAGTGACAATTTAATACATTTTACATTCAGGCTGTAACACAACAAAATGAGGAAAAAGTCAAGGGTTTTGAATACTTTCTGAAGGCACTGTATGGAGGGAATTCAGGCACAAAATGGCTACAATAAGAGCATTACCTCAGAGGGTGCAGAGCATTGTTAGTGTATGCAGAGCATTGTTAAGTGATGCAGGGCATTGTTAGGTGATGCAGAGCATTGTTAGGGGGTGCAGAGCATTGTTAGGTGATGCAGAGCATTGTTAGGTGATGCAGAACACTGTTAGGGGGTGCCGAGCATTGTTAGGGGGTGCAGAGCATTGTTAGGGTATGCCGAGCATTGTTAGGGTATGCAGAGCATTGTTAGAGTATGCAGAGCATTGTTAGGGTATGCAGAGCATTGTTAGGGTATGCAGAGCATTGTTAGGGGGTGCAGAGCATTGTTAGGGGGTGCAGAGGATTGTTAGGGGGTGCAGAGCATTGTTAGGGGGTGTAGAGCATTGTTAGGGGGTGCAGAGCATTGTTAGGGGGTGCAGAGCATTGTTAGGGGGTGCAGAGCATTGTTAGGGGGTGTAGAGCATTGTTAGGGGGTTCAGAGCATTGTTAGGGGGTGCAGAGCATTGTTAGGGGGTGCAGAGCATTGTTAGGGGGTGCAGAGCATTGTTAGGGGGTGTAGAGCATTGTTAGGGTGTGCAGAGCATTGTTAGGGGCTGCAGAGCATTGTTAGGGGGTGCAGAGCATTCTTAGGGGGTGCAGAGCATTGTTAGGGGGTGCAGAGCATTGTTAGGGTATGCAGAGCATTGTAGGGGGCGCAGAGCATTGTTAGGGGCTGCAGAGCATTGTTAGGGGGTGCAGAGCATTCTTAGGGGGTGCAGAGCATTGTTAGGGGGTGCAGAGCATTGTTAGGGTATGCAGAGCATTGTCACGGGGTGCAGAGCATTGTAGGGGGCGCAGAGCATTGTTAGGGTATGCAGAGCATTGTTAGGGTATGCAGAGCATTGTTAGGTGATGCAGAACATTGTTAGGGGGTGCCGAGCATTGTTAGGGGGTGCAGAGCATTGTTAGGGTATGCCGAGCATTGTTAGGGTATGCAGAGCATTGTTAGAGTATGCAGAGCATTGTTAGGGTATGCAGAGCATTGTTAGGGTATGCAGAGCATTGTTAGGGGGTGCAGAGCATTGTTCGGGTATGCAGAGCATTGTTAGGGGGTGCAGAGCATTGTTAGCGGGTGCAGAGCATTGTTAGGGTATGCAGAGCACTGTTAGGGGGTGAAGAGCATTGTTAGGGGGTGCAGAGGATTGTTAGGGGGTGCAGAGCATTGTTAGGGGGTGTAGAGCATTGTTAGGGGGTGCAGAGCATTGTTAGGGGGTGCAGAGCATTGTTAGGGGGTGCAGAGCATTGTTAGGGGGTGTAGAGCATTGTTAGGGGGTTCAGAGCATTGTTAGGGGGTGCAGAGCATTGTTAGGGGGTGCAGAGCATTGTTAGGGGGTGCAGAGCATTGTTAGGGGGTGCAGAGCATTGTTAGGGGGTGTAGAGCATTGTTAGGGTGTGCAGAGCATTGTTAGGGGCTGCAGAGCATTGTTAGGGGGTGCAGAGCATTCTTAGGGGGTGCAGAGCATTGTTTGGGGGTGCAGAGCATTGTTAGGGGGTGCAGAGCATTTTTAGGGGGTGCAGAGCATTGTTAGGGGGTTCAGAGCATTGCTAGGGGGTGCAGAGCATTGTTAGGGGGTGCAGAGCATTGTTAGGGGGTGCAGAGCATTGTTAGGGGGTGTAGAGCATTCTTAGGGGGTGTAGAGCATTGTTAGGGGGTGCAGAGCATTGTTAGGGGGTGCAGAGCATTGTTAGGGGTGCAGAGCATTGTTAGGGGGTTCAGAGCATTGTTAGGGGGTGTAGAGCATTCTTAGGGGGTGTAGAGCATTGTTAGGGGGTGCAGAGCATTGTTAGGGGGTGCAGAGCATTGTTAGGGTTGCATTGCATTGTTAGGGGGTGCAGAGCATTGTTAGGGGGTGTATAGCATTGTTAGGGGGTGCAGAGCATTGTTAGGGGGTGCAGAGCATTGTTAGGGGGTGTATAGCATTGTTAGGGGGTGCAGAGCATTGTTAGGGGGTGCAGAGCATTGTTAGGGGGTGTAGAGCATTGTTAGGGTATGCAGAGCATTGTTAGGGGGTGCAGAGCATTGTTAGGGGGTGTATAGCATTGTTAGGGGGTGCAGAGCATTGTTAGGGGGTGCAGAGCATTGTTAGGGGGTGTAGAGCATTGTTAGGGGGTGTAGAGCATTGTTAGGTATGCAGAGCATTGTTAGGGGGTGCAGAGCATTGTTAGGGGTGAATCCTTACTTCCACTCAATGGGAGACAAAGTCTAAACTTGACTACTTTGAAGTTTCAGGATTCACCCATTAGTGAAGTTAGGATGAATTACCTCACAACAGTGGGATACGCTGGAAGAAGTGATGAAAGTTGTGGTACATAAATGCAGTCTAATTTATTACTGAGTTGGATCATTTCCTTGTTGATTATTCAAGTCTTTCCATCCGTTTCTCCTTTCAACATTACAGTGGTCAGCTCAAAAGTATATTTTATCTAATATTATCTTAAAAGTACCATATCGACAGAGAACCAACCTTCTACTGCGTGTTGTTTTTGTTTGGAGAGGTGTGGCACCGTGACCTAGATACTCTCCAAACTTCGTCTCCATAGTAACTCCCAATGTGAGAGCGAGCGATGTGATGCGTGCTGAATCCTGGATGTTATCTTATCAGCCATCAGAGACTAGACAAGCCACCTAACTAACCAACACTGCTGCTACCTACTGCTGCCTGCCTGCCACAGAACACACTGTGTACAAGACCAGTGATATGGTAGCAATGCACAATCCACTCCTAGTCAATACAATGGCTTGGGGCAATCGTAAGATGCAGAGCGTGAAGATATCCGAAGTAAGCTAAATGAAAAAACTAAAACAATGTTGGGGATCTTTGATACTGGTGAACTGCATTGCGCTTTCAAAGATATTGCAGGAGTTCACTGCTATTCTGATTCTATATACTGTATGTTCTTTATGATCCTGCTGTGGATCCTCTATCAGTCCAGAGGGACAGATACACACATGTCCAAACACTCATCTCTTTGTCGTGCATATATTGTAGACCCACACCTGGTGCTTGAACAGCAGACATGGAGAAGCCGTCTCTGTGATGCATAATTCAGGTGAGAGGCTTGTGGGCAGAGAGAGAGATGGGTGGGTGGTGTAGAAATTGGTAGCTCCCTCGAAACGCACACAGACACACACAGACCTGGGCCCTTTATCTCTCTCACACACACACACACACTCCCTGTGAGATGGGCAGTGTGTACCGTGGCCAGGTTGTGGAGAGGAGACTGGGGAATATAGCACAGATCATAGCGGGTGGCCGAGGTTGCTGACAACAACTACTGTAGGTATTTCTGTACCGCCTTCTAAACAAAACCAGTGGACTGTATAGTTGGTGTCTTGTCATTAGATGATTGTTATGTTGTCAGCCTGCGCAAACGCACACACACACATGTAACGGATGTGAAACGGCTAGCTTAGTTAGCGTGGGCGCTAAATAGCGTTTCAATCAGTGACGTCACTTGCTCTGAGACCTTGAAGTAGTAGTTCCCCTTGCTCTGCAAGGGCCGCGGCTTTTGTGGAGCGATGGGTAACGATGCTTCGAGGGTGACTGTTGATGTGTGCAGAAGGTCCCTGGTTCGCGCCCGGGTATGGGCGAGGGGACGGTCTAAAATTATACTGTTACATTGGTGCCGTGACCCGGATTACTGGTTGCTGCGGAAAAAGGAGGAAGGTCAAAAGGGGGGTGAGTGTAACGGATGTGAAACGGCTAGCTTAGTTAGCGTGGGCGCTAAATAGCGTTTCAATCAGTGACGTCACTTGCTCTGAGACCTTGAAGTAGTAGTTCCCCTTGCTCTGCAAGGGCCGCGGCTTTTGTGGAGCGATGGGTAACGATGCTTCGAGGGTGACTGTTGATGTGTGCAGAAGGTCCCTGGTTCGCGCCCGGGTATGGGCGAGGGGACGGTCTAAAATTATACTGTTACACACACACACACATTAGTCATCTCTCTCCACAGTGCAGATGGTGGCTTAGCGTTTGCACACTGGGCCCTTGTTGTCCCGAGTGGGGGAAGAGCGGGAGAGAAGGAGAAAGGGAGAGGAAGAGAGTGGGATAGAGGGAGAGAAGGAGAGAGGGATGGATGGAGAGAAGGAGAGTGGAATGGAGGGAGAGCGGGATGGAGGAAGAGAGGGAGAGAGGAAGAGAGGGATAAATGGAAAACAATGCAGGCTGTTACCTGGAGGGAAGACTAGATCTACCTCGTTAGGAGGCTGCCGTCAAGACCCTCACTCTCTCCCCTCTCTCCCTCCCTCACTCTCTCTCTCTCCCTCCAACTCTATCCCTTTCATTCTCCCTCTCCCTTCCCTCCCTCTTTCTCATTTTCACTTTCCCTGCAAAGATTACAAGTTTTCTGCCTTCCATGTGCCTCGCTGCAGGCTATGGGTGAAACAGGGAAAAAGCAGTTGATTTAAAAGTCACATTTGGAGCGATGGGGTCTGCAGAGATAGAGAGATGAAGTCACATTTGGAGCGAGGGGATGTGCAGAGATAGAGAGGGGATCTGCAGAGATAGAGAGAAGAAGAGAGGGAGTGAAAGGGTTTCAAAGGGGTTATAGAGAAAAATATGACCAAAATAAAATCCTACAGCCTGTGTGTGTGTGTGTGTGTGTGTGCGTGTGCGTGTGTGCGCGCGCCAGCGCCCTGAAGCAGACAGTGAGCTGTGGTCCGTCCAGGCCTGTTGTCCAGAGATAGCGCTGGGCTGTTGTCTTGTCAACCCTGTGTTCACACTGAGGGGAGGGAGAGACCTGCACACATACACACACACACACTCCTCCATCTTCTGCTCACTAAATCCTGTCCCAAACACTGCAGCTCCACAATTGGTCGAGAACTCTTTTTGAGTTAATTTCAATTAGTGATGGAGGAAAACATCGATACAGTTACATAGTGGGATATTATTTCTCATGATATATCGTATCGTTTAGACAATATCGCAATATTATTTCTCATGATATATCGTATCGTTTGGACAATATCGCAATATTATTTCTCATGATATATCGTATCGTTTGGACAATATCGCAATATTATTTCTCATGACATATCGTATCGTTTGGACAATATCGCAATATTATTTCTCATGATATATCGTATCGTTTAGACAATATCGCAATATTATTTCTCATGATATATCGAATCGTTTGGACAATATCGCAATATTATTTCTCATGATATATCGTATCGTTTAGACAATATCGCAATATTATTTCTCATGATATATCGAATCGTTTGGACAATATCGCAATATTATTTTTGCACTAGTTGGCTGTACCTGCACCAACACACACCTGTATTGTTTCCTTCATAGCTTGTTGTCCATCTTCTTTTTAAATAGGAAGCCAATTAGTTTTCAGCACTTTTATTTCCATGACTGATCAGAACTGGTTTTCTCGTGGCTCTTTCTTGTCCCTATGCAGCAGGCATATGGTGGGTAATATGTTTGTAACATCAAATTGCAATAAAATCACAGTATTGAATCGCGATACATCGTGAGAATCACAATCATGGGAATCACAATACATATAGAATCAAGATAATCACAATACATATAGAATCACAATACATATAGAATCACAATACATATAGAATCACAATACATATATAATCACAATACATATAGAATCACAATACATATAGAATCACAATACATATAGAATCACAATACATATAGAATCAAGATAATCACAATACATATAGAATCACAATACATATAGAATCACAATACATATAGAATCACAATACATATAGAATCAAGATAATCACAATACATATAGAATCACAATACATATAGAATCACAATACATATAGAATCAAGATAATCACAATACATATAGAATCACAATACATATAGAATCACAATACATATAGAATCAAGATAATCACAATACATATAGAATCACAATACATATAGAATCACAATACATATAGAATCAAGAGAATGACAATACATATAGAATCAAGAGAATCACAATACATATAGAATCATGAGAATCACAATAGCATCTTGACTATCCTGAGGCCATCACTGAGCAGAGGGAAGCATCTTGACTATCCTGAGGCCATCACTGAGCAGAGGGAAGCATCTTGACTATCCTGAGGCCATTGCTGAGCAGAGAGAAGCATCTTGACTATCCTGGGGCCATCACTGAGCAGAGGGAAGCATCTTGACTATCCTGAGGCCATCGCTGAGCAGAGGGAAGCATCTTGACTATCCTGAGGCCATCGCTGAGCAGAGGGAAGCATCTTGACTATCCTGAGGCCATCACTGAGCAGAGGGAAGCATCTTGACTATCCTGAGGCCATCGCTGAGCAGAGGGAAGCATCTTGACTATCCTGAGGCCATCGCTGAGCAGAGGGAAGCATCTTGACTATCCTGAGGCCATCACTGAGCAGAGAGAAGCATATTGACTATCCTGGGGCCATCACAGAGCAGAGGGAAGCATCTTGACTATCCTGAGGCCATCGCTGAGCAGAGGGAAGCATCTTGACTATCCTGAGGCCATCGCTGAGCAGAGGGAAGCATCTTGACTCTCCGGAGGCCATCGCTGAGCAGAGGGAAGCATCTTGACTATCCTGAGGCCATCGCTGAGCAGAGGCAGCACAGAGTGACAGATGAGAAGAGAGGCGAGATGAATGGAAAGAGCAATGCCTTTGAGGGTGTTACCTGGAAAGGAGACAGAGGCAGAAGAAGCCATATCTGTCTTCTCAGAGGGCGTATCATATGTGCGTCACTGTACTTCAGAAGCCTGCAGTCTGTACTGAGTGAACGGGTAACAAGCTATAATAGAGGGTTATTATACCGAGGTGATTATATTGTAGGTTCCCTTCCCTTCACACAAACCCTCTCCTGCTCTTTCTATGAAACTAATACAAAGCTGTTTGAGAACTGCAGAACTCAGGATCAAATGGTAATATACTGTTTCAATTAAGAAAGTAATGCTGTTCTGTAACTTTGGCTCAAAGTTAGGCACATTTGGCAGGGACATAGTTTAACAAAACTAATGGAATGGGAATTGTCTGCAGAGTAGAGAGGGAGGAAATGGGCAGGTCCATGTGCTGTCCATGGACTAAATTTAAACTGACGTCACCTGAGCCAGGGGGAGGAATTGGAGAAAGAGAAATGTGGTGTTTTTATAATGGGACTCCCAATCACGACCGGTTTAGTGACCCCTCTAGCACTGAGATGCACTGCCTTAGACCGCTGCACCACTCGGAAGGGACAGGAGGGATCGAATTAGTTGTTTCCTGGGTTAATACTTTGATCCAGTTTGTTGCCCATAGCCACAGATCTAGGATCAGCTCATCTTAACCTTTTACCATTAGGGATGGAGCAGCAATTCTGATCTTGAATCAGCTTATAAGGGCAACTTCATCCCATACTGACTAGAATAGTTTTGGTGTGGATGGCTAATTCCCATGGCTTGCTTTAACTTGTATCCCAAATTGCACTCTACTCCCTATATTTCACTATGGTCCCTGGTTAAAACATAGTATGCTACATAGGGAATATAGTGCTATTTGGGATGCAGGCTTTGTTAATGGATCAGAAGTACATTCTGTGAATGGGGTTACCCCTTTAAGTCTGTGATATAACCACTCACTACTCCCTGCAGAACACCATGACACACCATGACATCACACACACACACACCTTCCTTTGTGTGTGTTGAGTCCGTAGTGACGGTTACATGACCCAGATCCAGAGGAAAACTCCTTGGCAAGCTTGATGGATAGTTGGCGTTTTAAGTGGAGTGAGTCACACATGTACACACATACTACGCTGTTATGAAGTGCTGTCCTAGATGCAGCTGCTTGCAACAGGCACCTCATCATGATGATACACAGGATGTTGTGATGGAGAGGGTGAGTGGGTGTGTGGGTGGGTGGGTGTGTGGGTGGATGGGTGGTGTAGTTTCAGTGTGTGTATATCAATGCATGATTTTTAAGAGGAATAGATTTCATGCAAATCTCATTGTTAGTGTGTTAGTGTGTTACTGTGTTAGTGTTACTGTGTTAGTGTGTTACTGTGTTAGTGTTACTGTGTTAGTGTGTTACTGTGTTAGTGTTACTGTGTTACTGGGTTAGCGTGTTACTGTGTTACTGTGTTACTGTTACTGTGTTACTGTGTTAGCATTACTGTGTTACTGTGTTAGTGTTAGTGTGTTACTGTGTTAGTGTTACTGTGTTAGTGTTTTATTGTGTTAGTGTTACTGGGTTAGCGTGTTACTGTGTTACTGTGTTACTGTTACTGTGTTACTGTGTTAGCATTACTGTGTTACTGTGTTAGTGTGTTACTGCGTTAGTATGTTACTGTGTTAGTGTTACTGTGTTAGTGTGTTAGTGTTACCGTGTTAGTGTGTTAGTGTTACTGTGTTAGTGTTACTGTGTTAGTGTGTTAGGGTTAGTGTGTTAGTGTTACTGTGTTAGTGTGTTACTGTGTTAATGTTACTGTGTTAGTGTGTTAGTGTTACTGCGTTAGTATGTTACTGTGTTAGTGTGTTACTAAGTTAGTGTTACTGTGTTAGTGTGCTACTGCGTTAGTATGTTACTGTGTTAGTGTGTTACTGTGTTAGTGTTTTACTGTGTTAGTGTTACTGTGTTACTGTGTTACGGTGTTAGCGTGTTACTGTGTTACTGTTAGCATTTTGTAGCATTGCCTTTAAATTGTTTAATTTGGGTCAAATGTTTCGGGTAGCTTTTCACAAGCTCCCACAATGGGTTGGGTGAATCTTGTCCCATTCCTCCTGACAGAGCTGGTGTAACTAAGTCAGGTTTGTAGGCCTCCTTGCTCGCACACGCTTTTTCAGCTTTGCCAACATATTTTCTATGGGATCGAGGTCAGGGCCTTGTGATGGCCACTCCAATACCTTGACTTTGTTGTCCTTAAGCCATTTTGCCACAACTTTGGAAGTATGCTTGGGGTCATTGTCTATTTGGAAGACCCATTTGCGACCAAGCTTTACCTTCCTGACTGATGTCTTGAGATGTTGCTTCAATAAATGCACTTAATTTTCTTCCCTCATGTGCCATCTATTTTGTGAAGTGCACCAGTCCCTCCTGCAGCAAAGCACCCTCACAACATGATGCTGCCACCTCCGTGCTTCACGGTTGGGATGGTGTTCTTCGGCTTGCAAGCATCCCCCTCTTTCCTCCAAACATAACGATGGTCATTATGGCCAAACAGTTCTAATTTTGTTTCATCAGACAAGAGGACATTTCTCCAAAAAGTACCATCTTTGTCCCCATTGTCATGACTTCTGCCAAAGTTATTGCCTCTCCTTGTTTGGGCGGTGCTCGGCGGTCGACGTCACCTGTCTTCTAGCCATCATTGATCCATTTTTCATTTTCCATTGGTTTTGTCTTGTCTTCCAACACACCTGTTTTCAATCCCACTCATTACCTGTTGTGTATTTAACCCTCTGTTTCTCCTCATGTCTTTGTCAGCGATAGTTTTATTGTCAGTGTAGTTTTATGTTGTATAGGTGCGCGTCGGGTCCTCGTACCCATGTTTGTTTATGTCTGTACATTTTAGTGTTATGGAGCATGTTACGTGGTCAATTATTAAAAGACTCCATTTACACTCCATTTTGACTCTCCTGCGCCTGACTTCCCTGCCACCTATACACACGACGCTGACACCCATGTGCAGTTGCAAACTGTAGTCTGGCTTTTTTATGGTGGTTTTGGAGCAGTGGCTTCTTCCTTGCTGAGCAGCCTTTCAGGTTATGTCGATATAGGACTCATTTTACTGTGGATATAGATACTTTTGTACCGGTTTCCTCCAGCATCTTCACAAGAACCTTTGCTGTTGTTCTGGGATTGATTTGCACTTTTTGAATCAAAGTAAGTTCATCTCTAGAAGACAGAACGCATCTCCTTCCTGAGCGGTATGATGGCTGCGTGGTCCCATGGTGTTTATACTTGCATACTATTGTTTGTACAGATGAACGTGGTAACTTCAGGCGTTTGGAAATTGCTCCCAAGGATGTACCAGACTTTAAAAAAATATATATATATTTTACCTTTATTTAACCAGGTAGGCAAGTTGAGAACAAGTTCTCATTTACAATTGCGACTTGTGGAGGTCTACAATTTTTTTTCTGGGGTCTTGGCTGATTTCTTTTTTAATTTTCCCATGATGTCAAGCAAAGAGGCACTGAGTTTGAAGGTAGGCCTTCAAATACATCCGCAGGTACACCTCCAGTTGACTCAAATGATGTCAATTAGCCTATCAGAAGCTTCTAAAGCCATGACATCATTTTCAGGAATTTTCCAAGCTGTTTAAATGCACAGTCAACTTAGTGTATATAAACTCTGGACCACTGGAATTGTGATGCAGTGAATTATAAGTGAAATAATCTGTCAGTAAACAATTGTTGGAAAGATTACTTGTGTCATGCACAAAGTAGATGTCCTAACCGATTTACCACTTGTGTAGTGGTTGATAAACAAATTTTAATGACTCCAGCCTAAGTGAATGTAAACTTCTGACTTCAACTGTATATAATTGGTTCTGAGTTTGTTTTTATATTTCAACCTGCATGTCCTGATCGCTTCTGGGTGGAAAAAATAAACGTGCGCGCAATGGCGCACGCAGACGAACGCGTGCGGTCTGGTCAGCATGTAAGCATTTCACTGGAAGGTCTACCTACACCTGTTTCACTGTTCATTTGAAATGTGTTAGACCAGCTGGGGCAGCGTCTCTCCACTCTAGGAGCATGTTGTCACTGGATCACAACAGTGTTGTTCTTGTCTATGATCCAACGATGAGCCACAACACTGTTGTTCTTGTCTATGATCCAACGATGAGCCACAACAGTGTTGTTCTTGTCTATGATCCAACGATGAGCCACAACAGTGTTGTTCTTGTCTATGATCCAACGATGAGCCACAACAGTGTTGTTCTTGTCTATGATCCAACGATGAGCCACAACAGTGTTGTTCTTGTCTATGATCCAACGATGAGCCACAACAGTGTTGTTCTTGTCTATGAACCAACGATGAGCCACAACAGTGTTGTTCTTGTCTATGATCCAACGATGAGCCACAACAGTGTTGTTCTTGTCTATGATCCAACGATGAGCCACAACAGTGTTGTTCTTGTCTATGATCCAACGATGAGCCACAACAGTGTTGTTCTTGTCTATGATCCAACTATGAATCACAACAGTGTTGTTCTTGTCTATGATCCAATGATGAGTCACAACAGTGTTGTTCTTGTCTATGATCCAACGATGAGCCACAACAGTGTTGTTCTTGTCTATGATCCAACGATGAGCCACAACAGTGTTGTTCTTGTCTATGATCCAACGATGAGCCACAACAGTGTTGTTCTTGTCTATGATCCAACTATGAATCACAACAGTGTTGTTCTTGTCTATGATCCAACGATGAGCCACAACAGTGTTGTTCTTGTCTATGATCCAACGATGAGCCACAACAGTGTTGTTCTTGTCTATGATCCAATGATGAGTCACAACAGTGTTGTTCTTGTCTATGATCCAACGATGAGCCACAACAGTGTTGTTCTTGTCTATGATCCAACGATGAGCCACAACAGTGTTGTTCTTGTCTATGATCCAACGATGAGTCACAACAGTAGGACAGTAACACTTGAGCTGAATTCCTGCAAATACTCTTTGTTGTTTCCCTCCAATTCGCTCATCCTTTCCCATGTTATTATTATTAAAAACATTTTAATCCCTTTGTTTGTATTTGTTTGTTTGTGTGTGTCTGGTGTGTAGTGGGTGGGGGGACTTCCCCCTGCATGCAGTCTCAGCAGTTGGCAACAAGGCAATTAACCCAAAACAATCTAATTAACAGAGAGGAGGAATTACAGCACACTAAGCCCCAATTACCTACCACACACACACACACATGCAAACTCACATCATCGCATTCGTTTCTCATCACTGCATTCAACAGTATGTTTTAGATTAGGTACTTTTGCACTAATCATATATTGTGCCATTGGTGCCCATGGCAGTGAACTGTGACGCATGTCTCCATATGTGTTATGGTGACATAAGCATTCTAAGTGCTGAGCCCCTAGGTCATACAAGCCCTGTAAATGGAACACATTCATCTCAGTGATATGAATAATGTGTTAGGACACAGTGATGGTTCATCTCAGTGATATGAATCATGTGTTAGGACACAGTGATGGTTCATCTCAGTGATATGAATCATGTGTTAGGACACAGTGATGGTTCATCTCAGTGATATGAATCATGTGTTAGGACACAGTAATGCATTCACAGTGATGGTTCATCTCAGTGATATGAATCATGTGTTAGGACACAGTAATGCATTCACAGTGATGGTTCATCTCAAAAGTCTGAAATGGCACCCTCTTCTTAGATTATTTCATTCACCTGCTCTCATTTGAAAACGCCAGGGATTGATGCTATATACAGGTAGTACCAGTACTATAACACCAGGGATTGAAGCTATATACAGGTAGTACCAGTACTATAACACCAGGGATTGAAGCTATATACAGGTAGTACCAGTACTATAACACCAGGGATTGAAGGACCAATAGGGAAGGAAACAGTCCAGAGGACTTGCTTTCACCTGCCCAACTCTTCCACATCGGTGAGAATGAAGGGAAAGGAGATGGAAGCCACTTTAGACTGTTGAGATGCACACTTTAACCGTAGACTATTGAGATGCAACCTTTAACATTAGACTATTGAGATGCAACCTTTAACCAGTTGCGACGAGCAAACCCGGATCCAGGATCCTATTTATAGCCTCAAGCTCATTACCATAACGCAACGTTAACTATTAGCTCTCAAGCTTAGCCTTTTGTTAACAACACTGTCATCTCAGATTTTCAAAATATGCTTTTCAACCATAGCAAAACAAGCATTTGTGTAAGAGTATTGATACCTAGCGTAGCATTTAGCGTAGCATTTAGCGTAGCATTTAGCGTAGCATTTAGCGTAGCATTCAGCGTGCAACATTTTCACAAAAACAAGAAAAGCATTCAAATAAAATCATTTACCTTTGAAGAACTTCAGATGTTTTCAATGAGGAGACTCTCAGTTAGATAGCAAATGTTCAGTTTTTCCAAAAAGATTCTTTGTGTATTAGAAATCGCTCCGTTTTGTACATCACGTTTGGCTACCAAAAAAACCTGTATCCAGGAGTGTAATTATCCCTGCAAGCTCATTAGCATAACGCAATGTTAACTATTCATGAAAATCGCAAATGAAATGAAATAAATATGCTAGCTCTGAAGCTTAGCCTTTTGTTAACAACACTGTCATCTCAGATTTTCAAAATATGCTTTTCAACCATAGCAAAACAAGCATTTGTGTAACAGTATTGATAGCTAGCGTAGCATTTAGCGTAGCATTGAGCGGGCAACATTTTCACAAAAACAAGAAAAGCATTCAAATAAAATCATTTACCTTTGAAGAACTTCGGATGTTTTCAATGAGGAGACTCTCAGTTAGATAGCAAATGTTCAGTTTTTCCAAAAAGATTATTTGTGTATTAGAAATCGCTCCGTTTTGTACATCACGTTTGGCTACCAAAAAAACCCGAAAATTCAGTCATCAAAACTGCGAACTTTTTCCAAATTAACTCCATAATATCGACTGAAACATGGCAAACGTTGTTTAGAATCAATCCTCAAGGTGTTTTTCACATATCTCTTCAATGATATAACGTTCGTGGAAGTCTGGTTTCTCCTCTCTATCAAATGGAAAAATAGTTGCACCTAGGCGTTTGCGCACCAATTTCGACGCAGGACACCAGGCGGACACCTGGTAAATGTAGTCTCTCAATCTTCAAATGATATGCCTACAAATACGTCACAATGCTGCCGACATATTGCGCTTAAAACGGGAACGTTTTTCATCCAAAAATGAAATACTGCCCCCAGAGGTTCAAGAGGTTAACATTAGACTATTGAGATGCAACCTTTAATATTAGACTATTAAGATGCAACCTTTAACATTAGACTATTGAGATGCAACCTTTAACATTAGACTATTGAGATGCAACCTTTAACAACCTTTAACATTAGACTATTGAGATTCAACCTTTAACATTAGACTATTGAGATGCAACCTTTAACCTCTCTGGTACAGGTGGGACACGAGCGTCCCACCTCGACAACAGCCAGTAAGTTTGCAGGGCGCCAAATTCAAAACAACAGAAATCCCATAATTAAAATTCCTCAAACATACAAGTATTATCCACCATT